>NW_027448835.1:0-30709 GCF_030867145.1 Opisthocomus hoazin
TACATTTAATCAACTTATTTCAAAGTTTTGGACTTCTGTTTTTTGTTGTAAACATGATGAAGCGCCTTTCTGTCTTTTTAAGCAGTGAGAAGCTGAACTGTTTTCAAACAAGTAAAAAGCAGCAAAAAAATTTTGCGGCCTTTACACTTTCTGATATTGGCAATATGAATTGTTCTGTGTTCTGCGTTACAGCAATGATTCAGGCATATATACATATGCCTAGCAGATAATATAGAAAAGCATTTATGTACAGAAAGATAATAAGTATTATACTTGGAAAATTTGTTTCACCCAGCAGATTAGTTACATCATAGTGGCTAGTTAGAAGAGTCAGGCTGACTGCTTATTTGTTAACTTCTTTCCTTCTTAGAGTGATAAAACAATTGGGCATCTTGAAATTTAAAGTATGCACAGAAAAATCAAGAGAGAATTGCAGATCAGAAGGAGTGAGGTCTAGCTTTTCTACCTCAGTAGCTTTGAATGAGAGCCAAATAATGGATTAAATGGCCAGGACATCGGCTTAGTGTTACGTAACATATTGTAAGAATTTATCAGGTTGGCTGCGAGACTACGAGCTTAAAATAAATAAGGGAACACCAGCCTCTGTTTTAAAATTACTAAATGTTTGTTTCCACGGCAATTGTTTTAATATACTTTGGATCTAACGTAAAAACTTTAAAAGATCATTTTAAATTAATCTTGTTCAGATTTTTTTTCTCCTCTGCATTTAAAAGACCTCAGTGCTGTTCTGTTCAAAGTATGTAAATATAAAAACACAGTTAGAAAAGGTTAAAAAGGGAAAAAAGTTGCATCTTTTAGTACTAGACTGATCATTTCTGTATCTTCTTCTTTTTCTACTGAGCCTTTTATTCCTAAAAATACGTTGCATATGATAGAAATTAATTTTGTGATTTATGACATGTTATGAAATATGGAATGTGTACTGTAGTACGTGTTTTTATATATTGTATCTAACTGTCCTTAGTTTTGTGATGGAATCAGTATTGTAAAGTTCAAAGAGCTAGTATTAGTGCATTACTAGAACTGTGAAAACATTTTTGAAATCATTCTTAAATTATCATCTGTCCCTATTATTCCATGCTATATAGCTTGTCTTTTGGTGCAAGAATTTTTATAAGGAAAGATACAACTCTTTGCTAGTTATAAATCATTTGTCAGAATGTTTTAGAGTTTACATTGAAACGAAATGAGGGAAAATGCGCTACTGTTTTGTTCAAGTATCTTGAGTAATACTGGCACTAGTCTGCATTCTTAAAGAATAAGGTTAAAAATTTTGGATTTAAAGTAGCTGAAATCGCTCATATATCAAGTAACACTTTAATAAAGGTCCATCCTATCTGCATAATGAGGAACATTATCACCTCTGCTGTCAAAACACAAGATTGTTTTCCCTTCAGAAATGAATTAGCTGGCCTACTTAGCATACATAGGTACAGAAAGGTTCATTAACTCTCTGATTTAGGTAATTTTTCATATTAGTGCAGTGAGTGATATTTAAAACAAGAGACACCTCATTCCGTTAAAGTTTTGGCAATGTGTATTTCAGTCCTTTTCTTCATTTCTTGGTGTATTGGGGTTCTTGTTTATGAAAAGAAGCCTGTGAGTTAAATTACTGTTAGTCTACACATTACTTATTTTATAGATGCATTAAATTTTTATTGTAATTTATTTGTGCACTAGATTATAATGAGGATGCTTTGTCAGCTCCATATAATAACTTCTATCTAGTTATCAATTTTGTAATGACATTTGATTTCCTTTCTGTGTTTAGCAGGAACGGATGCAGGGGACTGTGAACTGAGTAGTGGAAGTGCTGAAGAAGGAGGTTTGTTTTGAGGAAACGGGAAAGAGGAAGAAAAGAGAAGGGAAAAATACATAATTTTAAGGAAGAAGGAGAGAAAAAAAAACGGGGACTATGGGGAGAAAAAAGATTCAGATTACAAGGATTATGGATGAACGTAACAGACAGGTGAGTAGCAAAAATATCATATTTGAACATTGTGTTATATTTCTAAGGTGACTTATTCTCACAGGTGATTAAAAATTTGCTAACTTTTTGTACATAGACATATACCTACATATAAGTACATATATATGCAATGTATGGAAGACTATCAAAGAAAAAGTACTTTTGCAAACAACCAGAAACCTCACATACAGTTTTTTCAAGTTTAGTAACAAGCATAGTAAGGAATTTATTACTTGAGACCTTAATTCTACAAAGATTGATGTGTATGCTCTACTTTGGGCCCCCTCTACACTTGCTTTTTTACCTCTTTCATTTAAAAAATGACAGCACTTAAAAAAAAATTTCATCTTTTCCCATCTGAATTCTAAAAAGAATTCCAGTAGCCTAACTCATCCTAAAACCCACATACAATAATACTGGCATGTTGTAGTTATGAAAAGAAAGTCTCCATTACTGATGCTATGGCTAAATAGATCCAGCATGGCTGGTTAATCATTACCACTACTTTAGACAAAATGGCTGAGTAGCCGTCACGTATTATCAACACTATCTCTGCTAGTTAAAATACGGTCAAAAATTAGAGAAACTGCTTTCCTACTTTCAGAAAAATAAAATTCAACAATTGGCATCTTAAAGTAAAATCAATTAAAAGCTGCTGCTGTTTATATTCGATATAAATGGATGGATGTTTTGTTGAAACTGGAGACTCACAAGTATGAGAAAATCTCCATAAAATTATTTAACACTGTCATTGGTGTTCTTCATACATGTGGCTGCAACTTCAGAGTAATCTTCGGTAGCTGTTTTTTAAGAACTTGATACTGCCTTACTTTTAATATATGAGTTCTATTCATTGGATCTATAAATTTCTTCATACGTCCAGGTTGTTTTTTAAGAAGTTATGTTGTTAGTCTTCAAGGACTTTAAAAAGCCATTAAAAACTCAGCCTAGGCATAACAAATGATAATCTTTAAAAATGCTTTCCAAGAATTTTTAAAATTTGTAGTGTTAGTAGTCACTTGTGTTCTCCATGGCAGAAAATCATGTATGAAAGCAAAATTATGTTATGATGGATACATTTTGTGTTTTTCCTAAAGGATTCCTATTGCTGTGGGCCAAGCCAAAAAGCAGTAACTCTATCAATATAAAACCATCACCATATTTATTTTAATTGGTTAATAGCTTGGAATTGAAATTGGATTTGAAATACTGAACTGAATTTCTCATTAAACATTAAGACACTGGTTGTTTGGAACTTTCCCATATTACTAAGGTTTGTTTTTGAAGTGAATTTGAATTATTTTGTAAATCATACTACAATATGTTGCCACTAGTAACATTAGTTCATACAATATCTTCATTGTCAGCTTGCTTACTCAAATATAGGGTTTATGGAGAACTTAATCCTCAGTTTGTTGAAGAGGCTAAATTTACTTGAAAAAAATGAAGACAGGTAGTCTTTTGAGTCATTCACAGTAGAATTTCAAGACTTCCAGCACCAGCTTTAATTACGAATAAAATTACAGCACTAGAATACTAACAACTGTAGGGTTAGTGCAGAAAGTGTTTATCTTGCTAGCATTTGATAATATCCATCATGTTGCTTTAGTTGCTGAAAGGCTGAAGGTATAGTATTACATTACTTTACCCTCCACATGGTATAGTTGGTATGATTCTGCTTCTCATCTCCACTAACATATTGAAGCATAATTTAGAAAGTGATTCTTCTGGTTTCATCCCCTTTGCATTTAGTGCCCTGATTTAAAGCTCAGGGAAGCCAATGAAAAGATTTCCATTGATTCACTTGGACCATGGGATCAAGCTTTTTAGCTGTAGTGATATATATGTGATCAAATACAACTGGAGTTTCACTAATAGCTGATTGATCTTTAAAGCTTTTGTACAAGATGTACTCTTTCACAAGCCTTTCCGTGAGCTATTGCTGCTTCAGTGAAGCTGCATCAGTTTATTTGTTTTCTAATTTACACACTTCCTGTGATCTTAAAATAGTAACTGGTTTCTATTGCAGTAATATTTTTTTATTTGATGATATAAACACATTTGAATGCACAGAAAATATTAAAATGTTGCACCGGCAAAAAAGAAGGTTATAAGTTTTCAGTTAACAAAATCAAGGTACTAGCTGAAGCATGATTCCACGAAGCTTATTTGCTGCTCCGTTTACCATGGGATGGACGGAGACTGTTTTCTTTTCTTTCTTACTATCTCATGATGTTTGCAAGAACAGCAGCAAATCTGTTGAGTTGAAACTGCCTTGTTGTTGCTTAGATTCAAACTCAGTATGGTTTCACAACAGAAGGCATGTTGGATGGGAATATGATATACATGAGTAGTGCATCCTCAGCTGTTTTCAAGCCCATAAATTCTCTGCAGGACAGCACATGCAGGAGAAAATAGGTGGAACACATATCGAACGAGGGGATATGCAACAGTTTAATTCTGCCCTCTCCCAGCGCAAGGGTGAATCTGTTTGGATTACTGAGTTTTTGCAAAGGGGTTTAAGCTGTTACAACACCTGTGGAAGGTGATTTCTGTCCTTGCTTTTCCATTTATTTGCCCGGTGTTCTGATTAGCTGTTTATGTTAACCATTGAGTGGAGTACTTGTTCTATCAGTCTGACAGCTGTTTTCTTCCACTGTATTGTCTGCTGTGGTAGCAGACTCCCCTGCTGTTCAAAGTGCTTGTATGAGTGGATTGGGAAGGCCGAAAGCAGTGCTGACCTTCCTTCCAGAGGACTTCTTCTCAGCAAGTCCACTTGGTTGGACTTGCTCACTGTGTTTTAATGGCCATGCTGTTAACAAATGTGAGCTGAAACTGTCCAGAGTCAGACATCTGGCTGCAGATCTCATAGAAATGTGCAATATAAGGATATGATCTGCACTTTCCCCAAAATCATTTGAAACTTTGACATTTGGGGTAAATTCAAAGAAAACTACTGCAACCTAGATATTAGAGGCCCAGTCATTTTACCCTGGACTGCATAAGAGCTCTGTCATTGACTTCAGTGAGTGCAGAATCCAGGATTTTAACTAGGAGGAGCTATTAATTTAATGTTGTTTCATGTGGGCTGCTGGTTGGCTGTGTTTTGCCAGCCCTCATAGTTACCGTGTGGTGGCAAAGGTGTCAAGGATGCTTGAATCATCTGTGAGTGATCACAAATTCTCTTCGGTTGTGAAAGTTTCAGAAAAGCCCACCTGAAAAATTCCCTTCAACTCTGCTTTTGGCCACAGGGAGAAGGAGTATGAATAAATTCCAGGGCTAAAGTAAGTGTGTATTTATTTGTGTAGTTTAGTTACCATCATGATAAGAAATGGAATTGAAAACTCTCAAGAGAATCCTGTTACAAGCAGCCAATGTGACCAGAGACTTTCTTTTTATTGTAGCGACACTGGATGATGCAGTCTTCATAAATGTGGAGTGGATCTCTGGTAGTGTTGCTCGCGAGGTTGTGGTAGCCTTGTCAGCAGCCCATTCAAGCAGAATACATACGCGATATCGGTTGCACCACCGACAGAACCGATAGCCAAAAATATTAGCACTGACATCCAATGTCGCAAGCTCCTGACTGCTACAGGTTCTGGGTGCAGAAATTTCCATTGGGCAGATTGGAGAAGGCTGCTGTGAAGAATTCTGGGTTGTTTTAAAAAAAAAAAAAAAGAAAAGAGGAAGGGCAGTTGCGAAAACGTGAGTGAACTTTATTTTCATGTGTTGTCTTAACTGAGAGAAACGACTCAGCTAGCTCTGTCATGGTCAACACATGAAGGAAAAATTGCATTCACCCACCTCAGAAAAGTCCTTGTATTTTTTCTACTTGTTTTCTATCAGTTTGAAATATTTAGTTAGTTTTAATGAGGGCCTTTTATGGTCTGCTGTAGAGTGGGACAATCTGAAACTCGCTTTGCAGCAGTCCAGGCAGGCCTGCCCAGGCCTAAAATAAATAGGTGCAGTGACGTAAATGATATTGTATTACTGTTATACAAGGTCACTTACAAAATATCTCATTAAATCCATGGTCTGTGAGCTAAATCCAGAGGTACATTGACCCAGGAAAGAGGGCATATTGACCCAATGACATTCTGGTATCAGGTCTGGAACACCGTTTTGCTTTTAATTCACTGGTTATTCTAGCTAGTATGAAGAAATACCTAGTCTTATATGGCGACCCACCATTCTTTGTCCCCCTGATCGTCCTGTTCATTAGTTCTGCATTTTGTTTTGCTGCTTGTGAAGCATGCTGTTGTCAGAGTCACAGTTAAAACTGAGTTGAGCTTAGCTAATGATTCTGCATAATGTTTAAAATATCTCTTTCAGTTTGTAATGAGCTGCTGGGAGCTTAAGTGTTATTAAATAACGTACAAAGTGTATGCTTCAATATTAAGGTGCTGAAACAGTAAGACACCATTTTCAAAGTATCATGCCTGTGTAATTCTTTGGGGTACGGCAGTAACAAACACTTGCTGTTTTAACTTCTTCACACATAGACTTTTTATCATTCTTTGATTCCAGCAAATCTATACAGCTACAAACCAAGACTTACTGCAGTTATCAGCTCAATAGGGAACAAATTAAAGCAGATAAGTAAAGTGAGGTTATGGGGCAGGGGAAGAATATCCTGGAGGGAAATGACCGTTTGCAGGAAGACCTAGATTTGTTCCACTGACTTCGATACCTAATGCTGCTAGTTTCAGAACTAATTTCAGGCTCGTGTGTCTATTTTTGTCTGTGTTTCAGCTCTATTTAAGAGCAAAGAGTAAGAGACTATCGGCTGAATCAGAAACTCCCATGTAGAAAGAGAGAAGAGCCTCACATATGACTGCTAACATAAGCATAAGTTAGATAACTTTTTTTCCCACCAGTTCCCTAATATTTTCTGTCTTCTCTCATGAGGTGTCTTCATTTTATCTGAGATCTGAGATTTTATGATATTTTCCCCCAAGGGAAATGTTTTCATAATGAAAGCATAACCGCTTAGCTATGCGACTAAGCATCATTCTGTTCAAGACATGAACCTTTGTCTTCAACATCACATGCTTTTTATCTTTTATCTATTTGAATTCCTTCTCTTGCTTACATTAAATTGCACCCAATAAGACATACGCTTGGAATATAGCATTACAGTTAGGCCTTGGTCCTGACTTTTTCGGAAGTAAAGTTAGGTTTCTGTAAGCAAATAATACACCCCAAGTTTTCGAGACTCCTAAATTGTAGTGATCTGTACAATGCTGGCAGCACTTTTCACTTTATGCCAGACTACCTGAGAAGTAAAGTTTCAAGAGAGCTGCGGAACTAAACCGTGAATTTCTAGAATGTATTATATTTAAGGTTAAGTGTGCTTGTGTTACAAATCTGTGTTCTGAGCATAATTTAGAGTGAATTAGCATAAGGTAAATATTTAGGTCAAATTACTTCTAATTTGAAGTGTGAGCAAGAAGCCTAAGTAAAGAGCGTGCAGTAGTGAGTGAGGCATCTGCCAACACAGCAGAGCTGAATACCAGTGCAGACACAGGCGCAGCCTCGCTGTCTTGCAAGGAATGGTTTGGAAGGCCCTGGGGGGGAAAGAGCTGGAGGTGGGAAGCAGAACTGAAGCCATTGTGGAGAGGAAGAAGTTACACTCTTCCTGTTATGACAGGAAATGCAGACAAATGTGCTTCCTGACCATTTGCTCAGCAGGGAATGAAATATTCTTTGACCTTTACCTTACGAACATTTTAGCAGCACAGAACTAGTAAACATGTTTTTTACCCTAAACATCTATTTGTACCTGCCAGAACTGGTGACAGCATACCAAAAAAAAGAAGTCAGCTTTGTTGTATATTGTATTAGCTACTGTGTTTTTGACAGAGATTATGTTTTTTGCTTAAAATACATACCTATCTGTATATCTATATATAATGGACTTAATCTTCTCTTTGTGATTCAACAAAAGGAAATGAAGTATCAGAGATTAACCATTATTATTCTTGCACCCCTGTCTGGTTTTAGATCTTAATCTGTAAATAAAAATGGGAAGCGTATTGAAACTGCCTAACCTACTAATTTCTGAGTTGCTGTATCATCTGTTAATTAACACGTCTTCCAGTTATCCCTCCTCTCTTTACATACAAAGAAAAAATTTGCATGGGAGATCCACCATCATGTGTCAGATTTGGGCAGACTGAGTAATATCACTTTTATTTATTTGATCTGTTATTTATGTACTAATATGCTAAAAATGGGACATAACACACAAGTACAAAACCTTCCTTTTTCTACGGAATGATCATGAACATTTTATTTGTTATAGCTATAATTCTAGGGCGTCCTGCTAAGAACTCCTCTTTATCTGGACTATTGAGCAAGTTGTAGCTCAATATGCTTGAGGCTTTGAGGGACAGTAGCTCTTTTACCAGCATAAATCACTGCTGTCTCATCCCTGTAAATTATGCTGGAGGGTTATAAGAACATGGAAGCAGGCTGCTGAAGATCCTTCGCTGCTCTTTAAAGGGTCTTTCATTTAATATGGCATGCCCAGTTATTGCATAAAGGAATGTTTGTCTACAGTGAATCCCGCACTGGTGCTGCTGCTCAGTCCCACTGAGGGTTGCTGTAAAGATATCCAGGCAGCCAGGCCTCTTCATAAGACAAACGGATCTAAACAAAAGCAAACAGGAGGAAGGGGAAGAGAGAATATGACAAGAGCTCTTGCCTCTCCAGTGGTTACTTGGGGTTTCAACATATGACAGGATTAGGAGCCTGGCAGTGACATTTTAGTCAAGAGCTCCTTTGTTTTCATGTGACAAATTTGACTTTTTTACAGTCGGGGTTAGGTAGATTGCTCATGTAGTACCTTCTGTTTCTCACACACATCGTACCTACCATGCTTGTTGTAGTCCCTGTGCCAAGAGGTTTAGAAATTCCACATGAAGTAAGGAAAGACAGAACAATATTTCTTCTTGACCAGGCAGTGTCTGTATGAGATACTTCTGTGCATCAGTGGTACCTGATTTTCACTAGTCACTCATACATATTTTATGGCAGGAAATGTATATGAGAAGGATTACGTGCAACTTCCCCGTTTCTCTCATTTTCCTATGTCAGCAGCTATATATCTTTATAATCAGGATAGGAAGAAGTAAGGGGAACACTAATGTTTTGCCACTGGCTGGACTGAATTGCTTGAAAGATCACAGGACTGCTACTTTGAAAGCATAAAATGTTAGCGCATATGCTGTGACTGTTAGCAACAAATATGGAGTGCTGTTATGGCTCAGCCTCTTGGAGTGTGTGAGATGTCAGAAAAAGCACTAGACGAACCTGAAGCAAAAACTAAACTACACTAGATTGAACGAAAAGAAAAGAAAAGAAAAGAAAAGAAAAGAAAAGAAAAGAAAAGAAAAGAAAAGAAAAGAAAAGAAAAGAAAAGAAAAGAAAAGAAAAGAAAAGAAAAGAAAAGAAAAGAAAAGAAAAGAAAAGAAAAGAAAAGAAAAGAAAAGAAAAGAAAAGAAAAGAAAAGAAAAGAAGAGAAGAGAAGAGAAAAGAAAAGAAGAGAAAAGAAAAGAAAAGAAAAGAAAAGAAAAGAAAAGAAAAGAAAAGAAAAGAAAAGAAAAGAAAAGAAAAGAAAAGAAAAGAAAAGAAAAGAAAAGAAAAGAAAAGAAAAGAAAAGAAAAGAAAAGAAAAGAAAAGAAAAGAAAAGAAAAGAATCCCAAATAAATTGCCACCAAAAAACATAAAGAAGCAAAGACTACATTGCGACAAAGGTAAATAATGTATCCTGAAGGCTGTATTCATTAAATGGGAGTATTTATGGCTGCTTCTGTTCCTCCACGGACGTATTAACATCTATGAGAAGGCTATAATTGTTATTACAAATTCAGCTAAATAAAGACTATTACTAGTGGCCACTATTGGCATTTACACACATATACACTTAAATTTGAATTTCGACACATGAAACAATTTGTACTTCCAACAAGCAACGTTACCTTGTAGTTTATTTACTCTGAGTTTTACTTACTCGCAATTGAACAAGAAGGTCTGGCTCTGGCCCAAATTACCCTCTAAATGGAAGACGTAGCAGTCTGTGGTACGCACGCTTGAATTCAGGCTGCCTACAGCCCCACTCGCAGACATTGCAATGACTGGTCCGTGAACCATCTCTCAGAAGACACTTGCAGCTTTATGTGTGAAGAGCTAGTGGAGAGGTGTTTCCATGGTATTGAAGAAGAGCCAGAGCTGAAGTGGAAAAAAGTCATTTTAACAATCCTCTTTTGTCAATGCCTTTCCTTTAGCACATCCAGTGGGTTTCACCTGTAGTCAGAATTTCATCCAAAATGCATAAAAAGCTCGCCTTGATTTATATCAAGGAAGTTGGAAGCTGGCTACTTCACTGTCGGGGTTTTTTTTTGTTTTCTCAACACTTCAAAGCAGTATCTGATTTGCTCACAACATATAAAGTCATCAGCATTTATACTTCTTCATGTGCAAAAATGCTTCAGTAACTTACCTTCTCGGTACTGCCATTCCTGCTATGAAGGCAGTTTGGCTCTTAAATTATTAAAAAAAAACTTTAAATAAGTGAAATAAAAATAGTGCTAAGACAAATAGTAATAGGCTAGTGGGTTTTTAGTTAATATGAAGGGGTGGAATTATGTTATTTTTTGGTATGTTTCAGGGGTAAAAGTAGTACTCCCTTGTACACAGCTTTTTTTGCAATGCCTAGAAAACTGTGCATAAAAGCACCTCGTAACAGTATATAGAAACTGTGCCGGTGTTTCAAACCCTGTTTTTCACATACACAGGCTGAGAAAGGTTTTAAAGACAGTCGAATGCTGGCCTCTTAACTGTTCCACTTCCTCCCTCCACTCCACGTTTATTCTCCCCAATTCTCATACTTGTTCTTATAAAATACTATATCCCAAAAAGAAAAAGACTTTCTAAATTGCCTATCATTCTCCTAAAAAGGAGAAAAATTGTGAACTGAAAAATACCTACAAATTAGTAGTGGTTTAGACAGCAGGGATAATTAATCATATCTTGACTAATATTGTCAGGAAAGAACATGGAGCGATATCATTCTTGCTGCTGGAAAAAAGTTAAATATAAAACAGATATTAAAATGCATGCAGTTTTTTTGGATGTCCTTTTCTAAAGATGTTGGTGAATTGTCTCACTGCATGTGTGTTTTCTTTCAGTCTCGCCGGTATTCTTTATGTCAAATGGCAGAGTAACATTGCCCGTTGTTATATGACGCTATCACGACTGAGAGCTTTGAACGGAGTATGTGATAATAAGACTGTGTGACCACCTGGAATTTTGGTGCTGTAGCTACAGATACCCAAAAGCTTGCATTCATGCGGATTGTGTGTGTCTTGTTCATTCTCAGCACTAAGTCAGTTCAAGTGCAGTCAGAGCCCTTTAACTGTAGGTTGCACTGCCTTGCATCTAGACAAAAGAGACCAAATGTTTTAAACAAGTTATGCTCATTTTTACCACTCAGAAAAATTTCTGCAATCCTAGAATGTTTTCTGTTACCTTAAACAAAGTTTGTTAGATATTTTTAGTTTTGGGTGAGTATGGTTAACATAACAAATGGTTAGCAAAGTAAGACTCAAAAAAACTTCAGTAATAAACATGCTGTCTAGTTATATTGCTCACAAAAAAATTTTAGCATGTGGAAAAGATATAAATTTGTCTTCCTTATGTAGCCACATAGAAGAAAGTAAGAAAAAAGATCATTTATTTTTAAATTGCTTGAAGAGTATTCTTAATCTTTTCTGAAGTTACTGACCTTTCGCTATACATGTAAAAATACAAGTTCACCCCTACTATAAACTGTTGTAGAAGCATGATAAATTCAGAAATATTTATGTAATATTTATATGTAAAGATAAGCCACAATGAATGGCATATTGTAAAAGAAAAGTGGTATTCCAGATCACCATAGAAACAGTAGTAGATAAAGCTGGGTTTTAGACATTTATCAGCAGTGGCAGGAAACATTGTGTAATAGATTTAGAAAATGTTACAAAAATCAAGGAGTTAAAAACAAGTCAATTTCAGAGCAATTAAGATTATATTTTAAATAAATATTTTAAAAAAATCTAGCTGATTTGTTGTTCTTTTTTTCACTTTCCACAAAAAGGAACTCTAACCAGTATCATTCTGGTTATAAGTATTATGAAATAAGTGTGTGCTACGCAGCACAGCTGTGTGGTTATTCTAAATGTTCAGGAGCACCTAACAGTAAACACAAACAGTGGCTTT
This sequence comes from Opisthocomus hoazin, assembly GCF_030867145.1. Taxonomy (NCBI): domain Eukaryota; kingdom Metazoa; phylum Chordata; class Aves; order Opisthocomiformes; family Opisthocomidae; genus Opisthocomus; species Opisthocomus hoazin. The sequence goes on from NW_027448835.1 coordinate 12,254, forward strand.
AAAGATATTTCTGTACTGGAGTGTACTTTCATGGTAAGAAGCTGTAACTTGCTAAATTTTGAGGTTTCTGTGCAACAGAAACCATACTGTACAGAGACACTCCACCTACAGCACTGTGGTCAAAAAGTTGATTGAAAGGCATTTTAGATGCACAAAAATATGTTGAGTTAGTACATTTTATTTTCTGTATGTTTAGCTTTTTCTAAAACGTGTTTTTATATATATATACATATTTCAACAAATGCATTGCAATTTTCTGTAATCAGGGAAAACATTAAAGGAGTATTTGAAAGACTAGGGTTTTTTTCAGAATTTCAATGAAGTTTTGTTGCCTATCTCATTATTCATCCCAAGTATCAAAAGGCATTGAGACAGAGAAACTTAGAAAGAACTTACTATCAATCATGCATACTTGAGACCAGTGCTGTGGAAAGCATGTTTTTAAAATGCTTGAATAATTGTATGTAATGGCAATCCATCTTTTCTTAACGGTACGTTGACAGAAGCTAAAGAGATTGAAATGACAATAAGAGGAATGACATTCAGTATACATTTGGGAGAATAAATGCTCATAGTATTGGCATAGAGCTCATCTTTCTGATATGGACCAGCAAATAGGGATTAGCAATACTTAAAGGTCACGTTTTCCATGGCCTGACGCGCTGGGATTTTAAGGTAGTCCGGGGTCGCAGTTAGCATTAACTTGCATTAGAAGGGTGGCAAAGATAAAACAGCAGCCACATGAACCGTGCACAGACGCATCTTCTTGCCTCAGCGCTGAAGTGCAGAGGTGCTGCTGCTTACGGGTGTTAAGGAACAACAAGTGCAGGATTAGGCAGACCTATAAACGTGGTTGCGTGCCTGTCCTTGACATATCAAATACCTTGACTGCGTGTTAAATTTGATTAATAGGCTTACAAAAATCGTATTTTCATCTTAAAAATTCTTGTCATTAAAAATTATTAGAGCAAATGATAGATGAAAAAAAAATCACATTCATTGTATGCACTTAGTGGAAATCACATGTACAAAAAAACAGAAGGAGAAAAATTCAACCATATGATTAGCTTAAACAGCTCATGGTAGTTTCTTGTTCTGAGTCACATTTCTTACTGGAACTTCTAAGCTAGTGCAGAAAAGGAGAGAGAAAAAAAAAAAGGCATTTATTTGATGTGCAGGTCTTTCATTGTGAAAACAGTCCCTGTGGAAAATTATGTTTTTTTTACAGAGTAGCGAAATTTTTCGTACTGCCTAGGTTTTGCATGATGTCAGAGCATTAGCTGGCCTACTGAGAACTTATAAGCACATCCCTGTTTCTTCCTGTATAATATGACCGAAAGCTCTTTGTACTAAAAGACAGCAGTTCGTATTCCTAATTATCTGATTTGAAATTAAATAAAGTATGCTACGTCTGTGTTTAGAAAAGACCTTGTTTCAAAGGTGGTGTTTGTTGCTGGCCAGCTATTGTTTGTTCTTCATTTATGCTTTACAATTCTCATTTCTCACAGAAGCATTTGAATTTTTAACTCTAGACGTTCCTTCAAAACAATTTTGAGTCTGTTGTATGAACAGTGTATCTCTTTTACACAACTTAAATGCCATATGAAATTATTTCTTTGCTAAAAATCTGGCAGGAGTTGGGAGCCATGGACTCAAAATCATTCACTATCAAAAATAAGAATTGACTGCCCGTGTTCTAACTATTTACAGCTGCAAATCTGAGGTGCAGTTTTAAAATATTGATGGGAAAAATGTACATGGGGTAAAGAGTTTTAGAATTAAAAAGTCACAGGGAAGGGTGCAGTATCAACACTTCATAGAGCTACTTAATGAAAATGTCCTGTGCTCTTTACCTGTACCTCCGGTTTTGTGCAGTGAGGGGTAGGTGTATTTCCTCACTTATGTAATGCACACATATATTCTGTTTTGGAACTGTATTTATATTTATGCATTTGCCTTCTGAACCTGCTCAATTCCAAGACTACAGAAATCACATATCCCATTTCCAAAATAGCAGAGGGACTACAAAGACCAGCATGGGGATTTTTGAAGGATTTTTTTTTCTTTCTTTCTTTCCAGGTGACATTTACGAAGAGGAAATTTGGTTTAATGAAGAAGGCTTATGAGCTGAGTGTTCTGTGTGACTGTGAGATTGCTCTGATCATCTTCAACAGCACCAACAAATTGTTCCAGTATGCCAGCACTGATATGGACAAAGTGTTGCTGAAATATACCGAGTACAACGAGCCGCATGAGAGTCGAACGAATTCGGATATTGTCGAGGTAAGATTTTGTGTTCTGTGAGGATTATTTTTTCACTTCGCTCTGAGACGGGGGTACTCAAGCAAGAGGCCCTGAGCTCTCAGGGGTCGCAGAATGTACCCAGGAGGTGACACAGGCAGGAGAGCAGAACAGGGACAACAAAGTGTGTGTTTGGGGGTTGGAAGTAGTGCAGCAGAGACTGGAGGTAATCCAGTATTTTGTGAGCTCTAGGTTTTATCCTTTTTATGGGGTGTCCAGCTCCTTGTCGTCAAGCTTTCTGTGCAGCTTTGTCCCTTTGTCCCGTTAGTCCTCTCCACCCCTTGGCCGCTGCCTCCCAGCTGAATCTCTTCTGGTCTCCTAGTCGCTCCTGGTGACATGATCTCCAGAAAACACTGTGTGCCTAGACTCCTCACTCCAAAATTCGTGATGTCCTCCACCCAGGAAGAACTAAAAAATACATTGTTAAAGATATGGAAGAAAAAGATTTAGAATCGCTGCTTTAAGTGCAGTGCACTAAAGAAGATATTTGAATGCCGTGCATTTAATCACGGCGTTCGAATGACTTGTTTAGCTTTTTGGTTATTTGCACAGGAAGGGGGTTTCATAAAATGCCAGATAAGTTTACTTACAAGCTGCACAGTAACAAATGTTTCAGCAACCTCACACAGAATGCTGTCACCGTAGTATAATATTAACTGTATCAAAGCAATGCTATCAGAATGCTAGAGACACCATATAATTACTTTTTTAAACAAATTATATAGGGCAAGATGTATTTACAATTACTGAAAATTATTGATTAAAATTTACAATTTTCAATTTGAAGCTTCTAATATTTGCAGAAAAGTCAGTTTACTTTACAATCACATTAGAATTCAAGCCATGCAAAACAGATGAAGCTTTCAATGATTTTGTTGTAACAGCAAAACGCTCAGAGTGATACCTAAAAAACTGGTTATGTAGCTTACGCAGCTCCTGTTTTCAAAGCACCTAAGTGATACAGGCATCTAACGGTATCACTTAAAAAAAGTATTGGAAGGATAAGGTCCTGCCTTAAAGATCAGTGAAAATTTATTCATAAATTTTATTGAATACATTGACCTATACACTTAGGTTTCTTCAGATCTTTCTAGAAGTGTTAGTTTCAGAATTTTAAATAATCTGGATGTTGTCTAAAATGCGGCTTCGGTGCTTTTGGAATCTTCGTCTTGGTTAGTCGTGTATTTGAGACTAGCAATGGAAGAAAGTAAGCGTGTGAATTATATATAAAATGTTTTTGATGGAGAAAAAATACGGTGTAATAGACATTGCTACACTTGTTACAAGATGTCACAGTCACACTACCGTAGACTGGCAAAGACTGCAACGCAGGAATATATATCACTTTTCTGTCTACCCTTATGTCAACATATAGGATCATACTGTTTTGCTTCCTTCATGATCTCCCAGCAGATTTTCTCCACCATTAGGAGAGGATGAGGTTCTGACAGCGGAAGAAAAATTGATGTGAGTTAGGGCTAAGAGGAAAGTACATAATTTCTTCCTCCTCTCCATCATCTCTTTTCCTCTTACTCCAAATCTCCTATACAGACATGAAACCTTTCCTGTCACCCAGCTCTGTTCAGCCCATGTCCTGTCCAGCAGAATTCAGATTCTGTCCCCAAAATAATGCCCTGTCCTCTTTTAGTGGCGTAAAGCCAGAATATTCTTAGCAGGAAAAGTTTCCTGTGACAACTTTACTTCTTCCTGCAGGCTTTCTTGTGGGAATAGGTGAATAGCCAGTAGTTAGGGATTCATTGCTTGCTTCACAGTGAGTGAATACTTTTGATCATAAGGGCTACAGTTTTTCAAGAAAATGGATGGAAAATGTAGAATTTAAAATAATGTGTATTTTGTTATAACTTTAAAATTTTCAGAAAATGCTCTGCACCAGCAACATCCCCTTCCTGCAAAAATAGCAGGCTAGTTTGGATAGGCTGACAGGCAATTTTGCATGCAGACATGTAATTTTCTGCCTCTACCCAAGATATGGTGGACGTCCCTTTTCACTCCTCTAATAGGAGCCAAATAGAAGAAGATAATTGAAATAAGCATTATTTAAATTGAGTAATCAGTTAGTCAGGAGAAAAGGCTAAACGAAGTGCATGCTTGCAGTTTTTCTGTATGTTCTGTCAGCTCTGAATTCAGTCATTTTGATCATTTTGCTGTTAGGTTTTCATGTTCTGCCTGTAATGCAAAATACTTAAGACACACCAGTGCCAGTACTGTTTCAGGATCAAAGGAGTACTTGTGCCAGGTGGAGGTTTTGAACAAGGGTTTCGTATTATCATGCCTTTACTTGATAATTAACATCACATTTGCGAGTACAATAGAGGAATAGAGCCCATGGAAGTATGCAGTCTGAGAAATGGCTTGACTTTCAGTGTAGTTTGGATATATTTTTAGGTACAGGATATAAATCTGCCACACATTTAAATATTTAAATTGATCAGTTAAACTGACTACATTACACATATTTTCCTTGTAAGGAGTTCATTTCTTTTCGCTTTCAGACAGCTAGATTTCACACTTACCAGTTTTTAATCTTGTTCTTCCAGAGCAATCAACAGCAGCTGGGAATCAGACAGTATTATTAAATCTGATAATTTTCTACTAAATGACTGTTCAATAACTATATTTCAGCAAAAGAAAAGGGCATAGCTGCGCTCACAGATTTCTGCACAGTATTAGAGAAAGAAAACTTTTTTTAGGTAGACTTATGCTAATTTGAAATATAACTGTGAAGTCTGTAAAGGTCTTTAATTTAGAATCCAATTTCTGTTCACATTCAGCATAATATTAACTATTTACCTACTTTTTAGTTGTGTAAGAAGCAGGTTATCAGTCATAAGAATGTGGTATAACTTCTCTGAACAATTTATAGTCAAAGAAAATCAAAAAAGTAGGTCTCTAATATGTACTTAATTACTTTTAAGTTAAACCGTGGCTATTGAAATGGAAAAATTACATGACTTTTCATGTAGGTCTGGCTAAAGCTGTTAATTTCATTACGCAAATGTTTTCAGTTTAATTACTGGGATTAATTATACTTAGCATTTCTGAAGGAGAGAGTCTTCAGGCCATAACTTGTTATTTGAAGTATCAGAAGACACCGAGTGTCATACATCTAACAAACATTACACTGTTTTTCAAGAGAAAAATTATTTGACATTCATTTTAATACTGGTATTACTGTAAATCAAACAATTCGGTCCCACTCAGCTTCTAGGTATATGATCTGATTATGTCTGTCACAATGTAAAATGGAGTGGCTTATATTAAGAGAATTGTAAAGTTCAGTCACTGTTACTCTTCGACCTCTTCTGGTTTAATGATTTAAACAAATAGCTTATATTTTCTTTACAGACGTAGTAATTTTATTTACATGTAATAAATATAACTGAGATGGTCTTTTCCTGTTGCCTCATTCCAGATGGGGTTGATTAGCATGCAGTTTGGTATATCTGAGTTTTTTAGGTCACAAGAATTATCTACCAGCTGAATGTGTTTCAGCTATTACCCAACAAATACACTTACAATATCCACAGGTAACTAAAAGTCAGTGTGTGCTCATAAAGGAGAAAATACTTGCATTCAGCCCTCAAGTTTATCCATTTCAAGCAACCGTGTGACAATTATTGTGAGACTTACCAAAATGTATGCAGAGATTTTATGATATGAATTAGTTCTGCAAAAGAAACATTCATTCTGAGACTTCTGTTTAGAGTTAACTGGATTCTTAAAACTGAAGCCTTTATGTCCTCACCCACCAAACCGCTCACACCACAGTTGTTCATTCAGTTTTGCTGCAATTAAAAAGTGCATATTGGTTGCTGGATATAGTAACTTATTTTAAGGGATAGCAGAACCTGTGAAGGGTTCCTTCGACACTAAGGAAAAAAAGATTCATTTCATCCTTACGCTAACTTCCAGCTGCTGTACATAAATACCAACAACAATATATTTAGCAGCTGTCAGTTAAAATCCTGTGCTATAATTACTAGAGGATTTGTAATTCTTTATTTTAAAATGGGATTACATTTTCTCTCATTACAAAATCCTGTGGCATTTGGTACACAGTCTTTGGTACAGAGGTAGTGTTTGTACAACTAGAGTTCCAATCTGTCCTTAGAAGTTTGTCAATTCATCCAGTTCCTATCTGTTCTATCAGAAAAAAAAATACCTTATGAGTTTTTAGTTTAACATAGCACAGTTGCATAGGACTAGCCAATGATTTTCTTGTGGCAATGAGGAAGGGGAGAAGATTAAATGTCAGAGTTTAACAACAGACAAGTATGTGCATTATGCATTTTTTGCATTTACTTGAAGTGGGGCCAGATCCCCTCATTGTTTACGTAGAGCAGGAGCTGATGTAACACAACTCATTTCAGTGATATTTCACTGCCACGCTGCTGTGAGTAACGAGAATCCAGTGCCAAAGAGCTGTAAGCCGCAAGGAGCTGTAAGCTGCTTAGGAGCTCAGAAAGGACATCGCCCTTAGGTTGTAGGGGCCGTATTGCAGAGTAGGAATACAAGGAAATATTTTGCACCTTGGCTGCAAATGTAATTACAGCCCTTAACCACGTTACAGAAATCTGCTGTGGTTCTTCAGCTAAGCCATCAAGCCTTTGCTGATTTAAGGTGAAACTTGCTGCGTGTTTTCTCTCTCACTGTCCCTTCTTCCTTGTCACTTCTTTCAGGTCAAAGCATCAGCTACTGCCTCAGCTTTAGCAGACCTCTAGTGAGGTTTTACTAAGTCCTGGTTTTGATTCTGTTTCTCGGACGCTGAGTCAAACACACTGATCCTTGCTCCATATGCGCATAAATCATTCCTCCACAAATCACTAACCACTACATCTTTCAGCTCTTTTTAAGCCCCAAATCCATCAGTTTCTTTGACCCTGCTGCTCTTATAGTCTCTCTTTCTCCAACTGGCTGCTATTCCTCTGCTGATTCAGTGGTCACTGCCTTTAACTCAACTTCTCCTACTAGGTCAGCCGTTTCAAATCCATCCCATTAAACAGATCTTCTGCTTTTTGGCTGAGATATGCCCACCTCCTCAGTTCCCCTCTGCCATACCGCTAATCACCAGTAGAGAAAAAAGAGGAACAACACAAACTTCCTCCATTTTTCTCTTTGCTGAGGTTCTATGTTATCAATGCTGATCACCCACCAAGTCTTCTCTGTATTCTGTAAAGTTCACTACTTAAAACTGCTACTTTGCGTGCACGCACACACATGTGTCTGATCTTTGGAGCTGTCTTTTATGTTACAAGAAACTCTTCCATGACCTCAGTGCTTTTCCTTTTCTGAAATATCTCTCTTGCTATCTGCCTTTGCCTCTATCATTTAGTGGCATCTGGCTTCAACTACTCCTTTTTTTCTCTTGATATTTTTTACACTTTGAAGTAGTTCAGGGTCCTCGAGATAGACTTTTGCATATAGGTAGATGTCAGCTTGTGCGATACACTGTCAGATCCTTCAGCTTCAATAGAACCTTATCCTTGTTTGGCTTCTTAGCTACACATTGTCTTGCTCTGTGGGGTTTATTTCACCTGAATATTTACAAAGCACACCATGCCCTTTCACCCACCTCTCCACTCACTCCTGCAATTTTGCTTTATTTTAAAGCACACTAACATGTCCTGCCTCAGAGCATTTACAGCCGTATTTCAGACATGGTGCATAAGAACAGGTAGCAAAATAAGGTGGTGATGATATAGTAACATGATTCTCCATGTAAGACGCATCAATCCTGTTTCCGTACAACCAAGTTTATACCTCTCGTACCAAGGACCATCTTTTGACCATTTATGAGGGTGTCCTCATCTTCAACTCATCCTCAATTTCGTCCTTTTTAATCTCATGCCAGCTGCACATGAGTGCATACTTCTTTTTCCATCTTCCCATCCCTGAGAGTGTCATTAAGTTGTCCTCTCCTTTGTCTCTCGTCTCACCAGCTGCTCCTTCAGTCTGCCTGTTAGGAATTACTTTTCCGTTACACTTGACATCCCTCCATCCTCTTTTCCCTTTCGTTTCTCATTGAAATTGGGCAAGTTTGGAGAAACTCACATTGGGTGAACTCTTGCTTTAGTGATACTGAAAACTTCATCAAGAATTAGCCTGAGCTACTCTAAAAGACTTGAATTATCGTAGGGCCACTGTTATGGTGTTGCTGGTTGGTCATGTGGAAAAAAAAGTAGGTGTAATTTGCAATAATGTGTCAGATTTTTAAATAATTTACCTATTACGCATTCTTTTTCGTAGATAATCAGCATCTAGCATTGTCTTTTTAACTTGTTTTGCATAGGGTCATACGTTCTCATTGCTCTAGTAACTGCTGATGAATTGACCATCTGCAGAGTACTTTCCCTTCCCCAGTGGCCTCCTGTATTCGGTGAGGGAGAATAAACTGAACATCATAAGAGAGACGAGTCCCATTTGCAGCAGCATTTTCCCCCAAGGGGAAGAAGTGAGCTCACGGACACGTGAAGTTCTCCCTGCAGGTTGCACACCCTTTGTGTCTTCCAACACGCAGAGACATGTTTACAGACCTTAATGTTAAGATGGTAGGGAAGAAAGTAATACCAAGCCCTATAGGGTGGTGGAATTCAGAATTTTGCTTTTGTGTGTGTGTATTATTGCTGGTTAAAAAAGGTTTTTGCTGTAAAAAAAAGGTGTATAATGAAAACATTCAGCTAATGATAGGTAACAATGAATACTTCCACAGGTTTGCAGAAGAACTAGCTTGAATTGAAAATCCAATCGCTTTTAGTATGACCAGCGACAGTACTAACAGGCATGAAATACTACTAAATCTCCTGCAGGCTTCAGGGACTTGAGACTGAAAACCTAGGAGAGCTTTAGCGCATGGGAGGGTTGGAGATGATGAGGATGGCGCTCGGGCAGCCAAAGGCGCGTGCGTGTGACGTGCTGCACGGGCAGCGCACTGGGAAGGCCGCGGTCCTGCCCCGCTGGTGGACTGACTGCGCGTTACCCCTTCGATCCTTACCGGTGTGCCGTGGGACCCAGAGCGCGTGTGGGGTTAGTCACTTGGTGTGGAAGTTCTGAATGAGACGGAGAGGGGAAAAAAATCCTTCTGTCAATTATTTCTAAAGGTCACAGAGCTAATGACTAGCTGGGAGGTTAATTAGATTCTGAAAGCCTCTTCATATCAATTAAGACTCTTATCTGGGTATTTGCAGTAAATAAGCCCATATAAGTCTCTAAATGTGCTCTTTTTAGGAAAAGTGAGGCAAAAACTGTTGTAGCTTGTCTAATGTAATAAGTGTATTTTCTTCGCTTGTCATCATAACATAATACTGCATATAAACAAGCTATGAAGTACATGTCAAGTCAGCTCCTCAGCTGTTGAAATCAGGGGAAACATTTCAGCTAGCATGGGCTGAAGATCTGGGACAGTATAGAAACTAAGCCTGTATGCAGGAAAGGTTATTCAGGGTGATCTAAAGACAGTACAGTCTATTGGATACTGCCCTGGACTAGGACTCATGAGACTTGGGTTTTATTAATAGCTTTGCCAAATACTGTTGTGTGACCTTGGACAAGCCACATTTCCTCCTAATACTTCAGTTTCCCTATCAGTAAAATGGGGATAGCACTATTGATCTCCTGAAGACCAGCTTGTTAAAAAGACAGCTACTGTTACCAGTTTCCACAGGCCTGGAGATGATTGTGCAGGGTCAACTGGCCAAAGAATTTCCTTTGGATGATGATTTAGGCTTTTTAAATGCTTACTTCTTGTTTCATTTTCAGCAAATATGAGCCAAACCATTATTGCTAACCTCATGCATGACAAAATCATGGGATTGGCTTCAAGTTCTTCAGCATTTTTGTAATATTCCTTCGGTCTGTCTTTGTTTGCCTTCTGAATTTTGAGCCTTTGGAAAATGTGTTTGTAACCTAATAGCCTCATGTGAGTTTCTTCCATGTTTTTCCTAACCAAGATTGGTACAAAAAGATCTCAGAGGAGAAATAACCTATTTGCAAAAATACTAAAAAACTCTCCACTTTATCAATCTTAATTTCATTTTTCAGGCAATTAGTTTAGAAATACATCTTTTCTAAACAAAAGCTGATATTCTTACCTAATCTTATTATTCCCTCAATTTGGACTTTAAGTTAATATTAACAGTTACAAGACCACAAGAAAAACTTCAAAGCTGGATAACTATGGAAGGCAGTTTTATTCTGCCCAAAGTAGTCCCTCAATGGGACTTCTGTTCCAGTCAGTGGGACTGCCTGAATTAGTCCCTCTACTACATCCAAAAAATAGTAATTTATTCCCTTCCTCCCACTTGAGATTTTTGACTCTATCTTTCCATGCACAGGCTATTGTTTAAGCTCTCATTGACAACTCTGCAGCATCCTTTTGCTGTGCATCTAATAAGTGATAGACCTTTGATACTTTGCAGCCTAGAGAAGAAACGTAGAGGATCAAGTGTTGACACTATTGTGGGTTTTTTTCTAATACATTTCAGATTTCTAGTATGTGAAAAATGCAGCTAAGAGAAAGTTGCATAAAGAGTTGTTTTGTTTTGCTTTCTCAACAACAAAAAAAAAAATTCACTATGATTTCTTTGCAACAAGGATTTGGTTGACATGAAATGTAGTTTGTAATCCCAATGTATCTCAAATGGAAGTCAAGTAGCTCAACTGATAGCTTATTTTTCCATGCCTGGAAGAAGAGAACAGGGACAGGGGAAACTAAAATGGATGCAAAGTTAGTAGTCTGAAGCACATGGTAGAGCAAAAACTACTTTTGAGTATGTTTTGAGGGAGCTCTGGACCTCCTGATTGTTAATCGTTGGGGATCAGTTCTTGTTATGGGCCATGTCCCCACATTATTTTTCTTTTATTCTTTTGTTCTTAGTGATAATTTTAAAATTATTTTAATAATTATTTTTAAAATATTTTAATAAATTAGGAAATGTTTTGGATGGATTGTTGTAAAAATGCTGTGATGACAAAGGTGAAAAATCTGTGCAGAGTATAAGTGTGTTTCAAACTCTGTTCATAGTATCCTTTCTTTGTCAAACTGAGAACTTAAATCTGTATTTCTCAGAGCAAGATCTGTTTCACAGATCCCTGTTTCTTTCTCCAAAACATGATATATCTGGCTGAGAAGCTGGAAAAATCTTACATGTCTGTGTAACATTCTTATAACTTAATAGCTCCAAAGTTTTATCCCAATCTAGTCATTGGAGAATGTTCTTTGTTTTTGTAGTCACTGTTTCACATAGTAACAGCTTGTTGTATTTTGGTCTGTTTGCCAGAGGGTAGGTTTATTTTTAAATCCCTGAACTCTGAATTTTCGTTATTTTTCCAAGATTGGAAGCAGCTGAAATGCCTGGAGTTACAGGTTGAAGGGCTTGCTTCACAATGTGAGATGGGAAGCCTCATCCCCTCCCCCTTTTGTGTTTTTCTTTTTTTGAATTTTTCCTAACAAATGCCTCCTAACTGATATTTGTCTAAAAATAGAAAACTGCCTAACTAAAAATAACTTGGCTCTCAATCTTGCCAAGGAAAATGGAGAGGAACAGGCGTGGAATAGAAGGCTGAGTAATCCAGCTCTATTCATTCACAGATCCCTTTGAGAATGCAGGCGATGATAAAGTGCCCTCAAAAAACCACAGGCCTGACTTGCTCTCTTCAGACTTCTAGGTGCCAATAAACATTTTAGCCCAAGGATGTGTTTTTTTTTTTTTCTCATAGATCGTAAACACTTTCTGAAAGACAAGGCTTTGTTTCACAGAAGCTAACTTACTGTCAAAAATAGCTGACTTTCCTAAGGTCCTTTTTTTTGACTTTCCACACGGTTTTTAGTTTATTTTCAGATGAGCAATGACTGCAATGTTCTGTCAAGAATTACCATGAAATGTCACATATCTAGTGTGAATGAAGGAAAAAAATATATGCTTTTCATTGATTTCGTACTTAAAATTGTGCCCTCAAAACTTCATATATCAATAAGAAAGAAAAATTTATTACTCTGTTTCTGAATGAGTATACAGCTGATTTATTTCACTGAGAAATCAGACTTTAGCTGCAGAGAACTTCTGTGTATATATAAATGAAGTTTTTTCCTTTGTAATTCTTCATTTATCTGAAACTCCAGTTTCACCAAGAGGGTAGAGGAGATGGGAATGGCAAGGGGCAGGAGCTAATTAATTTAAAAATAAGCCTGTTGAGAACCCTGCAAAGCAGGAGCTTTTCATTTGAAAAGCTGTCTTATTAGAGAAAGTCAATCTCGTTCTGTATTACAGAAGTTTTTATATCGCCTCACCACTGTCGCAGTGCGAGGAACCAGTAGCACTAGACAGCAGAAAAGACACCAGGAAGGGTTGAGCATGTTATTTAAAACAGGAATGTTTACTGTTGTTCTGTATGGAGTTTTTTGTGGGTTTTTTTAAATCTGAGTAGCCTGGTCAAACACAGCAACAGGGTGTGGAAATGTCAGCACAGTTCACAGGGTTATTTGAGCCTGAGTATTGTTTTGTTCAGTTCCTGTAATGCTGCTTGTGATAAGACTCTGGAGACAAAGGACGATAATTGATGGAAAGGGACTTAAATCACTCCAAAAAGAATCAAGGTCCTTGTATTTGGGTACATCAACTCTTCTGGTCTCCTTCCTCCTTCTAAAGCATTTTGTCTCCTTGCGTGTTGGCCCCCTACTGCTCTTTGTAATGGAGGCAGACCACAAGTGATTCCTTTATGCAGTACACAGGGTGTAATTGTGTCTGTGTGGTGTATTAGTAATTACCAAGGCTGAATTCCCGTATTGTATCTTCACTGCAAGCGTGGAAAAATAGGACACACTACCCTGCATTACCGTTTTCAACCTAGATAGTGAGCTACTTATAGCTATGTTCCAGACACAAAGGTTTTTGTGAGCAAACCCATTTTTCATTATCATCACTGAGACATCCCTGCTTTGTGAGGCAAAGACAAAATGTGGTTATTTACCTGGCTTCTTACACTGTGGGAATAATCACAAGTGTAGCAATACCACATCTTGTCTTACCTCACAGATATCTTTAATGCAAACTACTGACCTTGCCCCCTTTTCCCACAAGACTTTTTGTTTTGTTGGGCTCCCATGAGCTGTCAACTGTTCTTCGTCAAACCAGCGTTGAAGATTATGCAGCACTGAGCTTCTAGCAAAAGCAGCAAGCGATGCACAGTTCTTCATATGCTTACCCGTGAGCAAAGGTTTTTTTAGTGTATAAATGTTTCCAGATGCGGACCCTTAGCTACTGCTCGTAGTTATATTAGGTAAAAAGAGCCCTACGCTATCAAACTCTGATATGTAAACTCCACCACAGAGGTTTAATTAGACCCCTTATTTAAAGCCTAAAGTGGTCAGTGGGAGCCTTCTTCAACTTCCAGAGTCTCTGGTTACCATTCCTATCATGGACACCAATCTCTGCAGATTCTGCCACCTTTTGTAGTAAGCAGTATTAAAATAGTTTTTATTTCTACAAAGATTTGGAAAAGTCCTCTTTCAGGAGGTGAAACTGTTCACAAAAAGACAAGTTGAATGCTCCTGCAAATGTCTGCAGAATCGTGGCTTTATTTCTGAAGCAGTTCCAGAGTCATTAAGGGTGGCAGAATTGGGACCTAAATGGTTCATACTGTGAGTAGCTTTCGTGTGTCTGTACTGAGAAATAACAGCCTCCACTTCCCATCCGCACCACAGAGAGCTGGCAACGAGGGAACCCCCTTCCCTGAGTAACAAAGGCGCTGTGCAAGAGGAGCTTCATCACCAGAGAGGATGGGATACAAAAAGTCAGCCTAATCCTGGTTTTTTGCCTACTTCACTCCACCTGCTAGGGACCTTCCATTTTAAATGCTCTGCTCAGGCCAGAGCGCCTTACCCTTCTGTTTTGCTTGAAGCAAAATATCTCCTTACCTCTGCTTCCTGGGGCTGCACGCAGCTAACACTGTCTGCTCTTCAGGTGCCTTTCCACAGTTCTCATATTTCTGGCAAAAGTTCTGTTAAACTTCAAAATATGCTGACTTTTCTTCCTTGTTACAGTAAGAAGGTATAAATTAATTATTTATTTGTGTACTATAAAATTTGCATCCATCCTTTATGTATTATGTAGTTCATATTGATTAGACTCCATTTGCCCTGAATTCTATGTGTTTGTTTATACTTAAAATGATTTAAATTAATGTCAGTTACCAAATTCGGAGGGCTATAAAACCTCAAACACGTATGCTTTATTGTTCTACATTTTTAATAATCACAAGTCGAACGGTCAGCTGTGAATTAATGTCCCTAGTCCAGAAAAGTTGAATGTAGTTATACCTTAAGTAGCCATTGCTCTTAGGATTAAAAAGAGCCTTTAAAACAGAGTTTCAATCAACATTTTCTTTATGCTGTAATTTATAAATCCACAGCGTTAGGTTGATGTGTTTTCCTTGGTTAATTTTGTTATGGGTGTTTTTATGTATAGTTATGAGTTAATGGAGGAGTAAAAACTTCTGTTAAAAGAAGTTGCATCATCTGTGTTCTAAACACTTCATTAATGCTTTTGCATGATAGACAGTGGTGTTAAAGGGAAAAATCCGTGTTATATTGGATAGGCTTGCATTAAAAAACTCTCAAACTCATTTATTTATATCATCCTGTGTGATCTATAGACAACTATAATTACATTTTATAGTGCAGAGTTATAAAAATGTGCATGCACTTTACTTTGGGTTGTTAAAGTATATGTTTATTTCTTTGATCAAATGTTACAGCACATAGGCTGTTCAAAGAAAGCAAATTATAGAAGAGTCAATAAGAGTACTTTAAACAACACGCAGCTGCTGCAGATTGACTCAAAAGAGATCAAAATCTTGACAAAGAAGCAGTTCCTAATGGCGTCTATGGTGTTTAAAGTATATTTAGCTTACTACAATAGAATCATGGCTGTAACATGAAAAATACAAAAACACATAATTTTTCCTTTGGTTATTGTAATCCAAGACTTGGTTATTACATACTTCTAGCATGTTCAAACATATATCAGTAAAATGGAAGCTTTACACTTTTCTCTCCACCAGTTACCATTATGTGCCTTAGCATTTAATCTGTATTTTTGCAACCTATGTGAAAAGAAGCTTGCCTTCTCAGATGTAAATTTTTGCACAGCCCACATATATTGTTTAACTCATGAATAAAAATTCATAATTATGCTCAGTACTTTCCATCCTATATCTGAAAGTGTTTCACAGAAGTGACTAAACATAAACTTTAAAATAAGTCAGCTAAGGTCATTTATCCAAAAGCCTAATCTAGAGGCGCATGAACTTTGTGAGAGATCTTATTATTTGATCTTGAAGATTCCTAGGTCCCTGTACCGTGCTTACTAAGTATTACCCAATCTAGGCCAAAATGGAGGGTCTTTTCCCAGTTCAAGCCCCAACAGATGTAGGGGCTCTCAGTCCTCCATGAACAAAATACCCCTGGCAAGCAATTCCTAATGCAATGCACAAGTATAGGATCAAGCTTCTCACAAAGCAGAAAATATTGCTAGGGTCTGTGTGCTATCAAAGGGACAGAGACTTCAGTTTCATTCCTTTCTTAGAGGATTATTTATGCCTTTTATTGAGAGTCTATTCAACGTAAAATGCAAACACCAGCTCTGGAGCGGAAATCAGATTTCAGCAGACTCCTTCCTCAAGTGAAAACACTGTAACAAGCCACAGAGCTCTGTCCCCTGCCGAGCTCTGTTTCTCTGACCCAACAAAAGTTGCATCTGTTAACGCACAAAAACAAAATACGACGGGGAAGGGCAGAGATTTAACCTACCTAGAGCTGCACAGAGCATGGGAAACTGGGTAAATCCCATTCCTTACAGGGATATGGGAGACAGTAGATTTGAGCCCATTCAGGTCAAAAAAGAAACAGACCCTCTGTTTCCAGTTTTGTAGTGGGTTTCTATCCATTAGTTGTTACAGACAAAATCTGCAACAGCAGCCTTTTCATAAGGGAGGAACAACCCTTCCTCGAGTCTTTGGAGGACAGCACCCCTGAGTCGATGCTTGCGTGCCCAGAGGGCTTTGTGGGTGAAGACGTCTCTGCAGCCCTGGGTATGTAGCCTAACTTCTGATGAGGAACAGGATTTCCGAAATCCCATTTGCTTGCTCTGGTTCACTCACAGCTTGCTAGCATGACATGCTGGTGGGTTTGGATCCTGTTCTGTAGCACCAAACTCTTCCGGTACCCTGTATAGGAAGCCTCAGATCCTAACACAGTGTGAATTCCACTCTGGAGGTCAGGTGCCTAAATAGTAAGCATTGCCAAACTGAGATTTCTGTGTCCCTAAATCCTTTATTGGACCTGTTCCATAGCCCTTTCCTGTCACAAGGTCCTTCCCTGCAGCAAGGGAATTGCAGCAGGGTGTGGGCTGCTCTTTATGGTTTCAGTGTAAGCTCCAAGCAATGTGGCTTAGAGGGAACACTCCTCATCGACCATTTTCCTTCCTTCCCTGCCACTTTAATAAATGCTTCTGTTCCAAAGGATGATGAGAAAGGTGTGCTTTGGTTTCTCTGTCCCAGAGGTGTCTTCAGTTATAGCTTTCAAATGCTGGCAGGTGTAGGGAGTTCTGCCTAATGGGCTTCATCAGCAGAACCCTTGAACTGTTAGGATCCCCACAGATAATTACATTCAACAATTCTGACTTGACCTGCATCAATAGTAAGCAGTTTGTTTAGTAGGACTAAACTCACCTTATAGTAAATGCCCATGAGGGATTCACAACTGTAGTCTGAACAGAAGTAAGATGCTTCTGGGCTTGGACTTGAGGTGAAACGCTGGATCCCTGAGGGTTATAGAAACCTCTCTTGTCTCTCTCACAGACTAAATTTTTCATTCCCTTCTCATTAAGGAGTCTGAAAAATCCACCTACTCCTTCTGTACAGTCTTTCATGGAAGAAGTGCTCTTAATTCCACCTCCTCCTTCATGGAGAGTGGTGGAGCAAAAGAGCTGACTAAACGTTATGCAGTGAAGTCTGCTTCCCACTGATCTCCATGACCAATTCAGTGGTGGGAATAAAAGAGGTACTCATCCATTCCTGCTACCGCTATTTTATTCTGGGCTCTTGTGATCTAGCATACCCCAGGCAGAAACAGGAATCCTGCCAAACTTTGGAATCAATATAAGTAAGCTTTGCTGCAGTTTATTTGAAAGTTTGACGTTGTTGAGAAGTTCCATGCAAACCTCAGGACTGTGAACCTCTCTGCAGATACCAGGAAGAAAATTGCGTGCTTCTGAACTGGAGAAATTCTTACATGCTCTTTGCTTGTATGGCCATTGCCTTCTTCATGGAAAGGATTTTCTGTGAAATTTGGGCTATTTAGGACATTGCTGATCACTTTTGCTATTGTAAGTGCTGTGTGAAATCCTGGGCCCATTGAAATCAGTCACAATATCTTTGCCAGATCTTTGATTTCAGTATATCAGTAGTAAGAGGCAAGGCCACATGTATTTTAAGGTAATCTCATCTTCAGTCTTATCACATTCTCTGACTTCTTTGGCACACTCAACTTCTCATGGATTTTAAAATTGAATTTTCGTATTCAAACATAAAATAAATGTTGAAGTACCTGAAGTATTCCTTTATCACTCCGTGTAATACTCTTTACCTTCCCTCTAGATTGTCTTACTAGACTGTAAACGCTCTGTGGAGCTAAGGAAAGAGCTCTCCGTACCGTGGCAGCAGGCTGATGGCTGCAGACAGCTTAGAAGATAGCCAGGATAACGGAATAAGGAATTAAGCTCGATTTCCTTGCCACAGTAATGTCAACAGGACATACCGTTGTTCCATCTCTCAGCATAATGATTTCAGGTTCGGTCTGTAGTTGGTCCGAGCCTCCAGCACTCCACCATGGGAGTGGTGCCTGTGCACCTTATGGATTCCAGCTCCTCGTTAGGTAGGGGTCCATTATGGTTCTTCCTTGTACGTAAACTGAGAATGTTAGGAAAAAAGTCAGAATGCTACTGACTTCTGAACGTTTTTCTCAGATAGCCAGAAGATTTAGCTTTTTCCCAGGAGCGGAGTCCCCAGAGCACTACATGTGTCCACGTTGTAAAACGCTGTGAAGTGACAAATCGCTGAGGAGGTCAGTTCTTTAAAACA
>NW_027448836.1:0-42516 GCF_030867145.1 Opisthocomus hoazin
ATCTGCCAGACCCCACCACCACAGACAGCGAAGGAGCTCCGCACCTTCTTGGGAATGACGGGGTGGTGTTGCTTCTGGATCTAGAACTATGGACTCTTGGTAAAACCGCTCTATGAACTATTAAAATCTGATAAAAAGATCCTCATTTGGAATGAGGAAGCAGAAAAGGCATTCCAACAGCTAAAGAAAAAGCTAATGGATGCCCCGGCTTTAGGACTGCCAGACACTACTAAGCCCCTCTGGTTATTTTCTCATGAGAAGCAGGGACTTGCCCTGGGAATCCTAGCGCAGAATCTGGGACCACATCAATGGGCAGTCGTGTACTTCTCTAAGCAGCTGGATGAAGTAAGCAAAGGCTGGCCTAGCTGCCTAAGGGCAACAGCAGCAGTGCTATTAAATATCCAAGAAGCACCTAAGTTTACCCTAGGCCAGAAGACCACGGTGTTGCTATCTCCTGCTGCGTCGGCAGTATTACAAGTGAAGGGGGGACATTGGCTCTCACCACAAAGGTTCCTTAAGTATCAAGCTATCCTGGTAGAGCAAGATGACATAGAAATAGTGGTTACTGACATTGTCGAGCCAGCATCTTTCCTCAGCGGGACCACAGGGGAACCAGTATCGCATGACTGCTTGGAAGCGATCAAAGCAGTCTATTCCAGCCCACCTGACCTAAAAGCGAAGCCGCCGGAAGATGCTGAAGATTCCTGGTACACGGATGGAAGCAGCTTTGTTCAACAAGGTGTCCACAAGGCAGGATACGCGGTAACCACTACGGATCAGGTAATCGAGTCAAAAGCCCTTGCCCTGAGCACCTCAGCTCAAAAGGCAGAAATAATAGCTCCAACTCGAGCATTAGAACTAGCCAAAGGCAAGAAAATTAATATCTGGACAGATTCTAAATACGCTTTTGGGGTAACACACGCCCATGGGGCTGTAGAGAAGGAAAGAGGACTCCCATTTACCCAAGGAGAACATATCAAACATGCCAAAGAAATTCTTCAGCTCCTGGAAGCTGTACAACTACCTGAGAAAGTAGCTATCATGCACTGTAAAGCTCACCAGAGAGGGGACACTGCTCAACAGCTGGGCAATGCCATGGCAGATCCTGAGGCTGGAAGAGTGGCTGAACAGAGCGGATTGGGGGTGCAACCTTTAGTCCCAGGCGGTAAAATACAAATTGATTGTGAACCCAAATACTCTAAGGAGGACCAAAAATTAATTGAAGATTTGGGAGGAAAAACAGAGAAAGACAGGGGGGCTAAGACTCCTCAGGGTAAGATAAGAATACCATTTTCTCTCTTATGGGCTGTAGTTATGGCAGAACATAAGAAATCTCATTGGGGAACGGAAGCCCTGCATAAATATTTGAATCGGCTCATGGTTGCCCGAAATCTAGATACAACTATTAAACAAGTGACCCAACAGTGTGAGGTGTGTCTACAAAGCAACCCAAAGGTCGGACCTAAGGCCCCACTAGGGCAGATAGGGAAAGGAAACTATCCAGGGCAGCAGTGGCAAATTGAGTACCCACCCCGCTGAAAGAGAACGGTGACCTCCTATCAAGGGACAAGGAGAAGGCTGAGGTGCTCAACAACAGTTTTGCCTCAGTCTTCACTGGCAACCTCAGAGCAGAGGAAAGGACATCGTGAGCACCCACCCCCTCCAGCCGCAGCCCCGCAGCTTCGCACTCTGGCTGGATCCTGCCCACCTTCCCGCTGGCCGTGCCATTCGTGCCCAGGGGAAGCAGCCACAGCGGCTGACAGTGCCTGTTCCTCACAAGCTGGGGCCTCCTCCAGCCACCCCCCGGCCCTCAGCACCCGGAAGGCAGCCGGCGTCACGGCATTCCCGGCCGGGCCCACAGGCGCCTGCCTCGCTGCCCCTCAGCACAGAGTCCCCCTCGACGAGCCCTCGCCGCTCCCTTCTGGGGCTCCTGGTGTGGGCGGCCGCTACCGTTCCCCATGGCAGAGCTTGCTCGCAGGTGGGACCCCCACAACCCTGGGGAGCCCCTGTGCCGACCCCCCTCAGGACAGAGGTGCAGGTCCATCAGGGGTTGCTGGGGGTCACAGCGTGGCCGTGGAGCCGGGGAGTAGAGCTGCCGGGGGTGGACGTACACAAGGCTGCAGATGAGACATGGACAAGGACAAGGACAGCAGCAGACTGCAGCAGCTCCGCGGAGCCGTGAAAAAACAGCCGGACGGGACCAACAGCGCAGAGCTGAGCAGGAGCAGCTCTGCACGCCTGCACAGAAGGTGCTTCATGGACCCAGGCAGGAGTAGCCCCACGGGGCTGGGCAGGACGATCCCAGTCGAAGAGACCAGCACCCCCAGCTACTTTTCTCTCGACTCAGCCAGGCCAGTCTCTTGCCTCCCTTTCTGGATTTCATGCAGCTGGGGATTGAGAGCTCTTCTCTATGGAAAGCGTCCCTAAAGATCTGCCAGCTCTGTTCTGCTCCCTTGTCCCTCAGGGCAGTGTTCCAGGGCTCCCATTGACTCACTCCTTGAAGAGCTGGAAGTTTGCTTTCCTAAAATTCAGGCTCCTTGACTGTACACTTTGCCTGACCCTCATCCCTCAGGACTGCGAACTGCACCAGTCCACTCTTCCCTAAGCCTGTGCCATTGCATGGGGTCGTTGTGACCATCCACCCAGTGAAGAGTACGCCTGTCCATGCCATGAGCTTGGACTCCTAGTTTGGGCAGCTGCCCAGCCCTGCCCGCCAGCCGAGGACGGGGTGCTGACCATAGGTCCCACCGGAGGGGCCGGGGTGCAGCGGGGTCTCTTCCCTCTCCTCCTCTGCAGGGCCAGCACGGAGGCGTGGAGCAGGGAGCGCCTGTGCCCGCAGGCCCCGCTGGCCTCCATGGACTCCCTGGCCTCCCTGTCGCAGAGCAGCTCCATTTCCATGGGCTCCCTCTGCTCCTTCCCGGAGCCCTGGCCCAGTGCGATGGCAAAGCTGGCGGTGCTCAACCGCTCAGCACCCTCCCGGCCCCCCAAGTCTATTGGGGGGCCAGTGGCGAGCCGCAGACGGACTGTGACCAGGACCCACCCACCACTGGAGCCAGTGGCGGGGACAGCACAAGAGCAGGTCCCCGGGGACAAGGAGCACAGGGCACAGAGACCCATACATCTGAAGCCGACCTCCAGCATCCCCACAGCCATGGCCACAGCCACAGGGGAACTCATCCCAGAGCTCATCCAAGTCATCCGGGCCAACCAGGCGTCAATGGAGCAGCGCTGCAACCTGCTGCGGGAGCTGCAGGCCCAGCATCAAGGGGGAGAAGATGGTGGCACGGGAGCCTGTGGTGGGACCTCTCCTGGCGAGCTCCCATGTCCACACATGAGGAAGGAGGAGCAGGTCCATCTGAGAGTGTGGCCCCAGAGCCTTGGAGCAGAC
Source organism: Opisthocomus hoazin (assembly GCF_030867145.1). NCBI lineage: Eukaryota > Metazoa > Chordata > Aves > Opisthocomiformes > Opisthocomidae > Opisthocomus > Opisthocomus hoazin. The sequence continues at coordinate 3,389 of NW_027448836.1, forward strand.
CTCCCGTGATGGACGAGGATGTGGACGAGGCTGTGGATGGTGTCGTAGACAAGGACAGGGAAAAGGGCCCGCAGACACTCAGCTCCATGGAGCTGGGAAGCAGCAGCTGCACGGGGCTGGGCAGGAGGCCTATGGGGACGGGCAGGTGCAGCCCCATGGAGCTGGAGAAGAGGAGCCCGACAGAACTGAAGAAGAGCAGCCCCACAGAGCACCAAAAAACAGCTCCATGGGACCAAGCAGCAGCAGCTTCATGGCACCTGACAGAAGAGGCTCTTGGCCAAGGACAGGAGAAGCCCCAAGGGGATCAAAAGGAGCAGCTCCATGGCACCGTTAGAAGCAGCGCAGTGGGGCTGGGCAGGAGGAGTCCAATGGAAGTGAAGAGCAGCGGCCTCATGGGGCCAGACAGAAGCCGCTCCATGGGACCAGGTAGGAGCAGCTTCATGGGACTGGGAAGCAGCAGGTCCGTGGGACCAGGCACGAGCATCACTATTGCCATGGAGAGTAGAAGCTCCAAGGGGCTCGAAAGGAGCAGCTCCATGGCTCAGTGCAGAAGCTTGGGCCTGGGCAGGATCAGCCTGATGGAACTGAAGAGAAGAAGCCCAACATGGCCTGGCAGGAGCAGCTCCATGGGACCAGCCAGCAGCATCCCCGCTGCTCTGGGCAGCAGCACCCAGGCAGAGACCGGGCCCCAGCAGCGGGTGCCCACAGGAAAGGCGTGTGGCTGGGCAGCCCTGGGGCTGTGCAAGGCAGGACGGTGCCTGCGGGAGGGCTGGTGACGCCTCAAGGCCTGGTGGAGACGCCGCTGACGGCCCCAACGCAGCCGATACTGCAAGGCCCCGTGGTGGCAGCGATGGTTCCACAAGACCAACAGGTTCCCCTGCGACTGAACGGCCTGGGCGTGTGGGGCTGGGAACCCCCCTGGGCTTCCCTCCCACCTGAATTGTTCACAAATTAAATGTTTTCCCTGTCCCTGGTGTTGTGGTTCATCCACCCATCACGCAGGTGGGGGTGCCACGCCCTCAGTGCCCAAGCCCAGCAGGGACGGGTTGGCACCAGGCACCGCTGGCACCCACCAAACTGGGGCTGGGGCTGGCCGGTACCCCAGTGGGTGTGCTGGTGTCCAGAGGGACCTGGGTGGGCTGCAGAAATGGGCCAGCAGGAACTGGCCGACGACCTGCTGGCCACGCTCCTCCTAATGCACCCCAGAATCCCACTGGCCTTCTTGGCAGCCAGGGCACACTGCTGGCTCATGGTCAACCTGTCGTCCACCAGGACACCCAGGTCCCTCTCTGCACAGCTGCTCTCCAGCAGGTCCGCCCCAAGCCTCTACTGGTGTATTGGGTTGTTCCTCCCCAGGTGCAGGACCCTGCATTTGCCTTTGTTGAACCTCATCAGGTTCCTCTCTGCCGAACTCTCCAGCCTGTCCAGGTCACGCTGAATGGCAGCACAGCCTGCTGGTGTGTCCACCACACCTCCCAGTTTGGTGTCATCAGCAAACTGGCTGAGGGTACACTCTAACTCTTCATCCAGGTCGTTGATGAAGAAGTTGAACAAGACTGGACCCAGTACTGACCCCTGCGGGACACCACTTTTTACCGGCCTCCAACCAGACTCAGCGCCGCTGATGCCAACCCTCTGAGCTCTGCCATTCAGCCAGTTGTCAATCCACCTCACTGACCACTCATCCAGCCCACACTTTCTCAGCTTCCCTAGGGGGATGTGATGGGAGACCGTGTCGAAAGCCTCGCTGAAGTCAAGGTAGACAACATCCACGGCTCTCCCTTCGTCTACCCAGCCAGTCATGTCATCGTAGAAAGCTATCAGATTGGTCAGGCATGATTTCCCCTTGGTGAATCCATGCTGACTACTCCTGATAACCTTCTTTTCCTCCACTTGCTCGTTGATGGCCTCCAGGATAAGCTGCTCTATCACCTTTCCCGGGATGGAGGTGAGGCTGACCGGCCTGTAGTTCCCTGGGTCCTCCTTCTTGCCCTTTTTGAAGATTGGAGTGACATTGGCCTTTCTCCAGTCCTCCGGCACCTCTCCTGTCCTCCAGGACCTCTCAAAGATGATGGAGAGTGGCTCAGCAATGACATCCGCCAGCTCCCTCAGCACTCGTGGGTGCATTCCATCAGGGCCCATGGATTTGTGGACATCCAAATCACTTAAGCGATCCCTCACACAGTCCTCCTCGACCAAGGGAAAGTCGTCCTCTTTGTAGGCTTATTCTCCTACCTCCGGGGCCTGGGATTCCTGAGGGCCAGTCTTAGCACTGAAGACTGAAGCAAAGAAGGCATTCAGTAGCTCTGCCTTCTCCGCATCCCCCGTCACCAGGACACCCGCCTCATTCAGCAGCGGCCCCACATTGTCCCTAGCCTGCCTTTTGCTGCTGATGTAGTTGAAGAAGCCCTTCTTGTTGTTTTTGACATCCCTTGACAGCTTCAATTCCAGGTGGGCCCTGGCCTTCCTCGTCGCATCCCTGCATGCTCTCACCACGTTTCTGTACTCTTCCCAAGTGGCCTGTCCCTCTTTCCACATTCCATGGACCTTTCTCTTCTGCCTGATCTCCGCTAGAAGCTCCTTGTTTAACCATGCAGGTCTCCTGCCTCCTTTGCTCGATTTCTTTCTCAGGGGGATGCATTGCTCCTGTGCATGGAAGAAGTGCTGTTTAAAGAGCGACCAGCACTCATGGACCCCCCTGCCTTCGAGAGCCCTGGCCCACGGGATTCCTCCCAGTAGCTCCTTGAAGAGGGCAAAGTCAGCCCTCCTGAGGTCCAGGGTTTTGATCCTGCTTATCGCCCTGCTTCCTCCACGCAGGATCCTGAACTCGACCATTTCATGGTCACTGCAGCCGAGTCTACCTCCAGCCTTCACATCCTCCACCAGTCCCTCCTTGTTTGTTAACACAAGGTCCAGCAGCGCGCCTTTCCTTGTTGGTTCCTCCACCACTTGCATCAGAAAGTTATCGTCGATGCTCTGTAGGAACCTCCTGGATTGCGCCTGCCTAGCTGTATGGTCTTCCCAGCTGATGTCAGGGTGGTTGAAGTCCCCCATGAGAACCAGGGCCTGTGACTGTGAGGCTGCTTGCAGCTGCCTGTAGAAGGCCTCATCAACCTCCTCCTCCTGGTCAGGTGGCCTGTAGTACACACCCACCGTAATGTCACCCTTATGAGCCTGTCCCTTCATTCTAACCCACAAGCTTTCAACTTGTTCCTCATTTGCCCCCAGGCCAAGCTCAATGCATTCCAGTTGCTCCCTCACATATAGAGCAACTCCCCCACCTCTCCTTGTTGGCCTGTCTTTCCTAAAGAGTCTGTAGCCATCTATGACAGCATGCCAGTCATGCGAGTTGTCCCACCACGTTTCTGTGATGGCGACCAAGTCGTAGCCGTCCTGCTGTATAATGGCTTCCAGCTCCTCCTGTTTGTTGCCCATGCTACGTGCGTTGGTGTAAACACACTTGAGCTGGGCTGTCAATCTCACCCCTGGCCTTGGCACTCCAAGCCTAGGCTCATCCCTAGTGAGCTGGGCGATGTCCCCTTCCCCCTTCGAACCTAGTTTAAAGCCCTCTCAATGAGCCCCGCCAGCTCGTGGCCAAGAATCCTTTTTCCCCTTTGAGATAGCTGAGTTCCACCTGTCGCCAGCAGGCCCGGTGCTGTGTACACCTCCCCGTGATCAAAGAAGCCAAAATTTGACCGATGGCACCAGTCCCTGAGACACCTGTTAACCAGGTGAGTTTTCCTGCCGCTTTCAGTGCTGTTCCCTGCCACTGATGGGATGGAGGAAAACACCACCTGCGCCCCTGATCCCTCAACCAATCGCCCCAGTGCCCTGAAGTCCCTTTTGATGGCCTTGGAACTTCTTTCTGCGATCTCGTCCCCGCCAACCTGCATTACCAAGAGGGGGTAGTAATCAGAAGGCCGCACCAGACCAGGGAGTTTCTTCGCAACATCCCTAACCCGGGCCCCAGGGAGGCAGCAGACTTCCCTGTGGGATGGGTCCGGTCAGCAGATCGGGCCCTCTGTTCCCCTCAGAAGGGAATCACCTATGACAATGACCCTCCTTTTTTTCTTAGTTGAGGCAGTCGTAATTCTTGGGGCTGTCTGACTCGTTCTAGGCAACCCCCTGGATGGAGCCTCACCTTCACCCACATCCTCTGTGGCCGGTCCCTCACATTCCAGAGCCCCATATCTGTTGCTTAAGCTCCATGGTGTCAGGCAGGAGCAGCCCCGTGGAGCAGGAGAAGAGGAGCCCGACAGAACTGAAGAGGAGCAGCCCCATGCAGTCAGAAAAAAGCTCCTTGGGACAGGGCAGCAGCACGTCCATGGGACCAGACACGAGCAGCCCTATGGCCATGGACAGGAGGAGGCCCAAGGGGATGGAAAGGAGCAGCTCCATGGCACCGTCCAGAAGCAGCCCCGTGGGGCTGGGCAGGAAGAGCCTAATGGAACTGAAGAGGAGCAACCCCACAGAGCCGGGCTAGAGCAGTCCCAAGTCACTTGACCGGAGCAGCCCCATGGGGCCACAAAGGACCAGTCCCAAGTGGCTCGAGAGGAGCAGCCCCACGGGGCCAGACAGAAGAAGCTCCGTCGCAGCAGACATCATGACCTCCATGGGAGGACCAGCCAGCACCATCCCTGCTGCTCCGGGCAGGAGCACCCTGGCAGAGACCAGAGCCCAGCAGCAAATGCCCACAGGCAGGGCGCGTGGCCAGGCTACCCAGGGACGTGCAAGGCAGCATGGTGCCTGCGGGAGGGCTGCGCCCGGCTCTGGAGATGCCAAAGAGGAAGCCCATGCCGAGCGTGGACACAGGGTGAGTGCTGGGGGAGTCCCCAAATCCTGCCCCAGACCATGACACCGTGCCTGGCCCTGCCCGCACTGCCCAGCCCTGCCCGCCGGCCGAGGTCGGGGTGCTGCTCGTGGGTCCCGGTGGAGGGGCCGGGGTGCAGCGGGGTCTCTTCTCTCTCCTCCTCTGCACGGACAGCACGGAGGCGTGGAGCAAGGCCCCGCGGGCTTCGCTGGCTTCCGTGGACTCCCTGGGCTCCCTGGCCTCCCTGTTGCACAGCAGCTCCATTTCCATGGGCTCGCTCTACTCCCTCCTGGAGTCTTGGCCCAGTCCGATGGCGGAGCTGGCAGCACTCAACCGCTCAGCACCCTCCCAGTCACCCAGTGCTGTCTGCGACTCGGTGGGGGAGCCGGAGCCAGACCGTGGCCAGGACCCATCACAGCCGCCAGTGTCGGGGGCAGAGCAAGACCAGGTCCCTGGGGACAAGGAGGACAGGGTACAGAGCCCCAAACGTGCAGCCACCCCCCACCAGCTCCCCACACATGCCCATGACCGTGGCGCAGCTCATCCCAGAGTTCATCCGCGCCATCCGGGACAACCCGCTGTCAACGCAGCAGCGACGCGAGCTGCTGCAGGCACTGCAGGCTCAGGATCAAGGGGGAGAGGGGGGAAGCAGGGGAGCCTGTGGTGGGACCTCCCCTGGGGAGCTCCCATGTCCACTCACCAAGACAGAGGAGCAGGTCCAGCTGCAACAGCTGAGGGCCAGAGTGTGGCCCCAGAGCCCTGGAGCACAGCTGCCATGGATTGACGAGGACGTGGACGAAGCTTTGGATGGGGTCCTACACAAGGACAGAGAAGTGGGCCCAGAGACCCTCAGCTCCATGGAGGTGGAAAGGTGTGGCAGCATGCCACAATATGTTACGGCAGTCAAAAACGAAGCAAGCACAGCAATAGAAAGCAGACAGAAGCAGAAGCACTTTACTGGGTATCCATAACATTTTTATATTCCCTTCTCCCTCACCCCTTGAATCTCATTGGTGAGGGTCTCTTGGCACGCGGTTCCTTTGTGCTTCTGATTGATCATCTTGTGTCGTTCACCCAATCTTCACGCTTGGCTAGCAGTTGGGGTCTGGCATCCTGTTTCTTTGTTCCTTTCCTCCTGTCCTTCAGCCACAGCTGCACCCCTCCAGGTACACCCTGGACTCCCCCATCCTTCCACATTACCCACCAGATGCGTGCAGGTGCTTGAGCAGAATCGATCCCGTGGATAGGTTTTCCCTGTCCCGAGGAGGGAAGAGCCCAGACTGTTTTTCCCGGCCAGTTCCTTAGATGTGTCCCAGGGACCTTCTCTCCTCCCACAGTGCGCAGGGGTTTGGGTCGAGCAGGTCCAGGCCGAGTGGCAGATTCCCTGGTGCTAGCGAGGCGAGTGGCTTCTGCTGAATGCGCCTCCCAGTGCTGGAATGTCCCGGCACCCTGTGCCTGTGCCCTGTACCCGGCACCCGTACCCTGTGCCTGCACAGCTCGGACTGCCCCGCGGTGTCACAAAGGGGGCCCTGGCATGGCTCACGGTGTCATAAAGGGGGGTGTGCCTGCCTGCTATAAAAGGGCTCTGCGAGAGCAGGCAGCTGGCTGGGGGCTTCAGTCTGCCGTTATCTCCTGGTTGCCCTGCAGCGTTTCTGGAAGCACCTGGAACGTCGGGATGAACGTGGTGAGAGCCTGGCAACAGAACCGGAGAGGTGAGTGGCCCCAGCACCAAGCGCCCTGCAAACAGCCAACACCCCACGGCAGCGCTGAGCCGGGGCTGTGCCGGGGGCTGACGGCCGCTCACTCCATCTCCTCCCTCTGTAGATTCTCCCACTGCTAATGGAAGAGCGGTGAAGGCCATGCCGAGCGTGGAGACAGTGTGAGTGCTGGGGGAGTCCCCAAATCCTGCCCCAGACCCCTCTCCCCATGCCCTGCCCCTGCCCGCACTGCCCAGCCCTGCCCGCCGGCCGAGGTCGGGCTGCTGCCCGTGGGTCCCGGTGGAGGGGCCGGGGTGCAGCGGGGTCTCTTCTCTCTCCTCCTCTGCAGGGACAGCACGGAGGAGTGGAGCACAGCCCCGCTGGCCTTGCTGACCTCCCTGGTCCCCCTGTCACACAGCAGCTCCATTTCCATGGGCTCGGTCTACGCCTTCTCACATTCCTGGCGTGGTGCGATGATGGAGCCGCCGGCACTCAACCGCTCAGCACCCTCCCAGTCCCGCAAGCCTCTTTGCATCTCGGTGGGGCAGGCGGAGCCAGACCGTGGCCAGGACCACCCACTGCAGCCAGTGTCGGGGGCAGAGGAAGACCAGGACCCCGGGGACAAGGAGGACAGGGTACAGAGCCCCAGACATGTGCAGCCACCCCCCCCCAGCTCCCCACACATGCCCATGACCGTGGCGCAGCTCATCCCAGAGTTCATCCGCGCCATCCGGGACAACCCGCTGTCAACACAGCAGCGGCGCGAGCTGCTGCAGGCACTGCAGGCTCAGGATCAAGGGGGAGAGGGGGGAAGCAGGGGAGCCTGTGGTGGGACCTCCCCTGGGGAGCTCCCACGTCCCCCCACCAAGACGGAGGAGGACGTCCCTCTGGCAGTGTGGCCCCAGAGCCTCGGAGAAGACGTGCCATGCATTGATGACAACGTGGACGAGGCTGTGGATGGGGTCCTACACTGGGACAGAGCAATGAGCCCGGAGACCCTCAGTTCCATGGAGCTGGAAAGGAGCAGCTCCATGGTGTCAGGAATCAGCACCTCCACAGGGCAGAGCGTGAGGAGCCCGACAGTGTCAAAGAGGAGCAGCCCCATGGCACCAGAAAGGACCAGTCCCAAGGGGCTCGAGAGGAGCAGCCCCACGGGGCCAGAAAGAAGCAGCTCAGAGGTGGCAGACATCATTACCTCCCTGGGACGACCGGCCAGCAGCATCTCTGCTGCTTCCAACAGCAGCACCCAGGCAGAGACCAGACCCCAGCAACTGGAGCCCACAGGCAGGGCGCATGGCCGAGCGGCCTGGTCTCCACGCAGGGCAGGACGGTGCCTGCGGAAGGGCTGGCGACGCCTCAAGGCCTGGTGGAGATGCCACTTTCAGCCCCTACGTGACCGATGCTGCAAGTCCCAGTAGTGGCAGCGATGGTTCCACAAGGACAAGGGGATCCCCTACCACTGAGCGGCTGGGGCGTGCGGGGATGGGAACCCCCCTGGGCTGCCCTCCCATCTGAATTGTTCAAATATTAAATGTTTTCTCTGTCCCCGGTGTCGTGGTTCATCCAGCCATCACGCGGGTGGGGGTGCAACCCCCTCAGTGCCCGAGCCCAGCAGGGACGGGCTGGCACCAGGCACCGCTGGCACCCACCAAACTGGGGCAGGGGCTGGCCGGTACCCCAGTGGGTGTGCTGGTGTCCAGAGGGACCTGGGTGGGCTGGAGAAATGGGTCAGCAGGACCCTCCTGGAGTTCACCAAGTGAAAGTCCTGGCCCTGGGGAGGAGAACAAGGCTGGGGAGGGACGGGGTGCTAGTACGGGCCCTCAGCCTGATGCCCAGAGGCTACTGGGGGCTCGGTGGGGAGCTGGAGATGGACTCTGGCTAGGGCCACCCACTGCAGCCAGGGTCGGGGACAGAGCAAGAGCAGGTTCCCGGGGACAAGGAGGACAGGGCACAGAGCCCCAGACATGTGAAGCCGCACCGCAGCGGCCACCTAGCCATGGCCAATACCATGGGGCGGCTCATCCCGGCGTTCATCTGTGCCATCCGGGCCAACCAGGTGTCAACTGAGCAGCAACGCGAGCTGCTGCGGGAGCTGCGGGCCCAGCGTCAAGGGGGAGAGGGGGGTGACAGGGAAGCCTGGGGCGGGATCCCTCCCGGGGAGCCCTCACTTCCCCACACCAAGACGGAGGAGCAGGTCCATCTGGCAGTGTGGCCCCAGAGCCTCGCGGTAGACTTGCCATGGAAGGACGAGGACGTGGACGAGGCTGTGGATGGGGTCCTACACTGGGACAGAGCAGTGGGCCTGGAGACATTCAGCTCCATGGAGGTGGAAAGGAGCAGCTCCATGGCGTTAGCAAGCAGCAGGTCTATGGGGCAGAGCGTGAGAATCGCGATAGTATCGAAGAGGAGCAGCCCCATGGAGCCAGGCCGGAGAAGCCCGGGGATGCAGCTGGACAAGAGAAGCCCGATAGTACAGAAGAAGAACCGTCCCGTGGAGCGGAAGACAAGCCCGACAACACTGAAGAGGAGCAGCCCAATGGGGCCGGGAACGACCAGTCTCAAGGGGCTCGAGAGGAGCAGCCCCACGGGGCCAGACAGAAGCAGCTCCATGGGACCAGACATGATTACCTCCATGGGAGGACCGGCCAGCACCATCCCTGCTGCTCTGGGCAGGAGCACCCTGGCAGAGACCAGACCCCAGCAGCAGGTGCCCACAGGCAGGGCGCGTGGCCAGGCATCCCCAGGGCCATGCAGGGCAGCATGGTGCCTGCGGGAGGGCTGCGCCCGGCTCTGGAGATGCCTCAAGGCCTGGTGGAGACACCGCTGCCGGCCCCGACACATCTGATGCTGCAAGCCCCCGTGTTGGCAGCGATGGTCCCACAAGGACAACGGGTGCCCCTACCACTGAGCGGCCGGGGCTTGCGAAGCTCGGAACCCGGAGAGAATCCGCTCCGGAGGACTCCAAAGGAGCAGCTCCATGGCGTCGGGCAGGAGCAGCCCCCGGGCAGGGGCAGGAGGAGCCCGGTGGAGCTGGAGAGGAGGAGCCCAATGGAAGTGAAGAGGAGCAGCTCCATGGGGCCGGGCTGGACCAGTCCCACGGGGCTGAAGAAGAGCAGCCAAAACTGGACATGAGGAGCCCCATAGGGCCAGGCAGGAGCAGGTCCATGGGACCGGCCAGCAGCACCCCGGCACAGACTGGACCCCGGCAACGACTGCCCACGGGCTGACCCTCTCCTCATGTCCTGCCCCTGCCCGCGCTGCCCAGCCCTGCCCGCCGGCCGAGGTCAGGGTGCTGCCCGTGGGTCCCACTGGAGGGGCCAGGGTGCAGCGGGGTCTCTTCCTTCTCCTCTGCAGTGCCAGCACGAAGGCGTGGAGCAGGGAGCGCCTGTCCCCGCAGAACCTGCTGGCCTCCATGGACTCCCTGGGCTCCCTGGCCACCCTGTCGCAGAGCAGCTCCATTTCCATGGGCTCGCTCTACTCCTTCCTGGACCCTGGCCCAGAGCGATGGCGGAGCTGGCAGCACTCAACCACTCAGAAGCCTCCTAGTCCCCCAGGACTGTTGGGGGGGTCAGCTGGGGAGCCGGATCCAGACCGTGGCCAGGACCCCCCACTGCAGCCAGTGTCAGGGACAGAGCAAGAGCAGATCTCCAGGGTCAAGGAGGACAGGGCACAGAGCTCCGCAGAAGTGAAGCCGCACCCCAGCAGCCCCTCAGCCATGACCATGGGCACGGGGCAGCTCGTCCCAGAGCTCATCCGGGCCAAGCAGGTGTCAACAGAGCAGCAATGCAAGCTGCTGCAGGCACTGCTGGCCCGGCATCGAGGGGGAGCAGGAGATGGTGTGGGAGCCTGCGGTGGGACCCCCCCTGGGGAGCTCCCATGTCCACCCACCAAGACAGAGGAGCAGGTCCAGCTGCAACAGCTGAGGGCCAGAGTGTGGCCCCAGAGCCCTGGAGCACAGCTGCCATGGATTGACGAGGACGTGGACGAAGCTTTGGATGGGGTCCTACACAAAGACAGAGAAGCGGGCCCAGAGACCCTCGGCTCCATGGAGGTGGAAAGGTGTGGCAGCATGCCACAATATGTTACGGCAGTCAAAAAGGAAGCAAGCACAGCAATAGAAAGCAGACAGAAGCAGAAGCACTTTACTGGGTATCCATAACATTTTTATATTCCCTTCTCCCTCACCCCTTGAATCTCATTGGTGAGGGTCTCTTGGCACGCGGTTCCTTTGTGCTTCTGATTGATCATCTTGTGTCGTTCACCCAATCTTCACGCTTGGCTAGCAGTTGGGGTCTGGCATCCTGTTTCTTTGTTCCTTTCCTCCTGTCCTTCAGCCACAGCTGCACCCCTCGAGGTACACCCTGGACTCCCCCATCCTTCCACATTACCCACCAGGTGCATGCAGGTGCTTGAGCAGAATCGATCCCGTGGATAGGTTTTCCCTGTCCCGAGGAGGGAAGAGCCCAGACTGTTTTTCCCGGCCAGTTCCTTAGATGTGTCCCAGGGACCTTCTCTCCTCCCACAGTGCGCAGGGGTTTGGGTCGAGCAGGTCCAGGCCGAGTGGCAGATTCCCTGGTGCTAGCGAGGCGAGTGGCTTCTGCTGAATGCGCCTCCCAGTGCTGGAATGTCCCGGCACCCTGTGCCTGTGCCCTGTACCCGGCACCCGTACCCTGTGCCTGCACAGCTCGGACTGCCCCGCGGTGTCACAAAGGGGGCCTGGCATGGCTCACGGTGTCATAAAGGGGGGTGTGCCTGCCTGCTATAAAAGGGCTCTGCGAGAGCAGGCAGCTGGCTGGGGGCTTCAGTCTGGCGTTATCTCCTGGTTGCCCTGCAGCGTTTCTGGAAGCACCTGGAACGTAGGATGAACGTGGTGAGAGCCTGGGAACAGAACCGGAGAGGTGAGTGGCCCCAGCACCAAGCGCCCTGCAAACAGCCAACACCCCACGGCAGCGCTGAGCCGGGGCTGTGCCGGGGGCTGACGGCCGCTCACTCCATCTCCTCCCTCTGTAGATTCTCCCACTGCTAATGTAAGAGCGGTGAAGGCCTTGCCGAGCGTGGAGACAGTGTGAGTGCTGGGGGAGTCCCCAAATCCTGCCCCAGACCCCTCTCCCCATGCCCTGCCCCTGCCCGCACTGCCCAGCCCTGCCCGCCGGCCGAGGTCGGGCTGCTGCCCGTGGGTCCTGGTGGAGGGGCCGGGGTGCAGCGGGGTCTCTTCTCTCTCCTCCTCTGCAGGGACAGCACGGAGGAGTGGAGCACAGCCCCGCTGGCCTTGCTGACCTCCCTGGTCCCCCTGTCACACAGCAGCTTCATTTCCATGGGCTCTGTCTACGCCTTCTCACATTCCTGGCGTGGTGCGATGATGGAGCCGCCGGCACTCAACCGCTCAGCACCCTCCCAGTCCCGCAAGCCTCTTTGCATCTCGGTGGGGCAGGCGGAGCCAGACTGTGGCCAGGACCACCCACTGCAGCCAGTGTCGGGGGCAGAGGAAGACCAGGACCCCGGGGACAAGGAGGACAGGGTACAGAGCCCCAGACATGTGCAGCCACCCCCCACCAGCTCCCCACACATGCCCATGACCATGGCGCAGCTCATCCCAGAGTTCATCCGCGCCATCCGGGACAACCCGCTGTCAACGCAGCAGCGACGCGAGCTGCTGCAGGCACTGCAGGCTCAGGATCAAGGGGGAGAGGGGGGAAGCAGGGGAGCCTGTGGTGGGACCTCCCCTGGGGAGCTCCCACGTCCCCCCACCAAGACGGAGGAGGACGGCCCTCTGGCAGTGTGGCCCCAGAGCCTCGCAGAAGACGTGCCATGCACTGATGACAACGTGGACGAGGCTGTGGATGGGGTCCTACACTGGGACAGAGCAATGAGCCCGGAGACCCTCAGCTCCATGGAGCTGGAAAGGAGCAGCTCCATGGTGTCAGGAATCAGCACCTCCACAGGGCAGAGCGTGAGGAGCCCGACAGTGTCAAAGAGGATCAGCCCCATGGCACCAGAAAGGACCAGTCCCAAGGGGCTCGAGAGGAGCAGCCCCACGGGGCCAGAAAGAAGCAGCTCAGAGGTGGCAGACATCATTACCTCCCTGGGACGACCGGCCAGCAGCATCTCTGCTGCTTCCAACAGCAGCACCCAGGCAGAGACCAGACCCCAGCAACTGGAGCCCACAGGCAGGGCGCATGGCCGAGCGGCCTGGTCTCCATGCAGGGCAGGACGGTGCCTGCGGAAGGGCTGGCGACGCCTCAAGGCCTGGTGGAGATGCCACTTTCAGCCCCTACGTGACCGATGCTGCAAGTCCCAGTAGTGGCAGCGATGGTTCCACAAGGACAAGGGGATCCCCTACCACTGAGCGGCTGGGGCGTGCGGGGATGGGAACCCCCCTGGGCTGCCCTCCCATCTGAATTGTTCAAATATTAAATGTTTTCTCTGTCCCCGGTGTCGTGGTTCATCCAGCCATCACGCGGGTGGGGGTGCAACCCCCTCAGTGCCCGAGCCCAGCAGGGACGGGCTGGCACCAGGCACCGCTGGCACCCACCAAACTGGGGCAGGGGCTGGCCGGTACCCCAGTGGGTGTGCTGGTGTCCAGAGGGACCTGGATGGGCTGGAGAAATGGGTCAGCAGGACCCTCCTGGAGTTCACCAAGTGAAAGTCCTCGCCCTGGGGAGGAGAACAAGGCTGGGGAGGGACGGGGTGCTAGTACGGGCCCTCAGCCTGATGCCCAGAGGCTACTGGGGGCTCGGTGGGGAGCTGGAGATGGACTCTGGCTAGGGCCACCCACTGCAGCCAGGGTCGGGGACAGAGCAAGAGCAGGTTCCCGGGGACAAGGAGGACAGGGCACAGAGCCCCAGACATGTGAAGCCGCACCGCAGCGGCCACCTAGCCATGGCCAATACCATGGGGCGGCTCATCCCGGCGTTCATCTGTGCCATCCGGGCCAACCAGGTGTCAACTGAGCAGCAACGCGAGCTGCTGCGGGAGCTGCGGGCCCAGCGTCAAGGGGGAGAGGGGGGTGACAGGGAAGCCTGGGGCGGGATCCCTCCCGGGGAGCCCTCACTTCCCCACACCAAGACGGAGGAGCAGGTCCATCTGGCAGTGTGGCCCCAGAGCCTCGCGGTAGACTTGCCATGGAAGGACGAGGACGTGGACGAGGCTGTGGATGGGGTCCTACACTGGGACAGAGCAGTGGGCCTGGAGACATTCAGCTCCATGGAGGTGGAAAGGAGCAGCTCCATGGCGTTAGCAAGCAGCAGGTCTATGGGGCAGAGCGTGAGAATCGCGATAGTATCGAAGAGGAGCAGCCCCATGGAGCCAGGCCGGAGAAGCCCGGGGATGCAGCTGGACAAGAGAAGCCCGATAGTACAGAAGAAGAACCGTCCCGTGGAGCGGAAGACAAGCCCGACAACACTGAAGAGGAGCAGCCCAATGGGGCCGGGAACGACCAGTCTCAAGGGGCTCGAGAGGAGCAGCCCCACGGGGCCAGACAGAAGCAGCTCCATGGGACCAGACATGATTACCTCCATGGGAGGACCGGCCAGCACCATCCCTGCTGCTCTGGGCAGGAGCACCCTGGCAGAGACCAGACCCCAGCAGCAGGTGCCCACAGGCAGGGCGCGTGGCCAGGCATCCCCAGGGCCATGCAGGGCAGCATGGTGCCTGCGGGAGGGCTGCGCCCGGCTCTGGAGATGCCTCAAGGCCTGGTGGAGACACCGCTGCCGGCCCCGACACATCTGATGCTGCAAGCCCCCGTGTTGGCAGCGATGGTCCCACAAGGACAACGGGTGCCCCTACCACTGAGCGGCCGGGGCTTGCGAAGCTCGGAACCCGGAGAGAATCCGCTCCGGAGGACTCCAAAGGAGCAGCTCCATGGCGTCGGGCAGGAGCAGCCCCCGGGCAGGGGCAGGAGGAGCCCGGTGGAGCTGGAGAGGAGGAGCCCAATGGAAGTGAAGAGGAGCAGCTCCATGGGGCCGGGCTGGACCAGTCCCACGGGGCTGAAGAAGAGCAGCCAAAACTGGACATGAGGAGCCCCATAGGGCCAGGCAGGAGCAGGTCCATGGGACCGGCCAGCAGCACCCCGGCACAGACTGGACCCCGGCAACGACTGCCCACGGGCTGACCCTCTCCTCATGTCCTGCCCCTGCCCGCGCTGCCCAGCCCTGCCCGCCGGCCGAGGTCAGGGTGCTGCCCGTGGGTCCCACTGGAGGGGCCAGGGTGCAGCGGGGTCTCTTCCCTCTCCTCTGCAGTGCCAGCACGAAGGCGTGGAGCAGGGAGCGCCTGTCCCCGCGGACCCCGCTGGCCTCCATGGACTCCCTGGCCACCCTGTCGCAGAGCAGCTCCATTTCCATGGGCTCGCTCTACTCCTTCCTGGACCCTGGCCCAGAGCGATGGCGGAGCTGGCAGCACTCAACCACTCAGAAGCCTCCTAGTCCCCCAGGACTGTTGGGGGGGTCAGCTGGGGAGCCGGATCCAGACCGTGGCCAGGACCCCCCACTGCAGCCAGTGTCAGGGACAGAGCAAGAGCAGATCTCCAGGGTCAAGGAGGACAGGGCACAGAGCTCCGCAGAAGTGAAGCCGCACCCCAGCAGCCCCTCAGCCATGACCATGGGCACGGGGCAGCTCGTCCCAGAGCTCATCCGGGCCAAGCAGGTGTCAACAGAGCAGCAATGCAAGCTGCTGCAGGCACTGCTGGCCCGGCATCGAGGGGGAGCAGGAGATGGTGTGGGAGCCTGCGGTGGGACCCCCCCTGGGGAGCTCCCATGTCCACCCACCAAGACAGAGGAGCAGGTCCAGCTGCAACAGCTGAGGGCCAGAGTGTGGCCCCAGAGCCCTGGAGCACAGCTGCCATGGATTGACGAGGACGTGGACGAAGCTTTGGATGGGGTCCTACACAAAGACAGAGAAGCGGGCCCAGAGACCCTCAGCTCCATGGAGGTGGAAAGGTGTGGCAGCATGCCACAATATGTTACGGCAGTCAAAAAGGAAGCAAGCACAGCAATAGAAAGCAGACAGAAGCAGAAGCACTTTACTGGGTATCCATAACATTTTTATATTCCCTTCTCCCTCACCCCTTGAATCTCATTGGTGAGGGTCTCTTGGCACGCGGTTCCTTTGTGCTTCTGATTGATCATCTTGTGTCGTTCACCCAATCTTCACGCTTGGCTAGCAGTTGGGGTCTGGCATCCTGTTTCTTTGTTCCTTTCCTCCTGTCCTTCAGCCACAGCTGCACCCCTCGAGGTACACCCTGGACTCCCCCATCCTTCCACATTACCCACCAGGTGCATGCAGGTGCTTGAGCAGAATCGATCCCGTGGATAGGTTTTCCCTGTCCCGAGGAGGGAAGAGCCCAGACTGTTTTTCCCGGCCAGTTCCTTAGATGTGTCCCAGGGACCTTCTCTCCTCCCACAGTGCGCAGGGGTTTGGGTCGAGCAGGTCCAGGCCGAGTGGCAGATTCCCTGGTGCTAGCGAGGCGAGTGGCTTCTGCTGAATGCGCCTCCCAGTGCTGGAATGTCCCGGCACCCTGTGCCTGTGCCCTGTACCCGGCACCCGTACCCTGTGCCTGCACAGCTCGGACTGCCCCGCGGTGTCACAAAGGGGGCCTGGCATGGCTCACGGTGTCATAAAGGGGGGTGTGCCTGCCTGCTATAAAAGGGCTCTGCGAGAGCAGGCAGCTGGCTGGGGGCTTCAGTCTGGCGTTATCTCCTGGTTGCCCTGCAGCGTTTCTGGAAGCACCTGGAACGTCGGGATGAACGTGGTGAGAGCCTGGGAACAGAACCGGAGAGGTGAGTGGCCCCAGCACCAAGCGCCCTGCAAACAGCCAACACCCCACGGCAGCGCTGAGCCGGGGCTGTGCCGGGGGCTGACGGCCGCTCACTCCATCTCCTCCCTCTGTAGATTCTCCCACTGCTAATGTAAGAGCGGTGAAGGCCTTGCCGAGCGTGGAGACAGTGTGAGTGCTGGGGGAGTCCCCAAATCCTGCCCCAGACCCCTCTCCCCATGCCCTGCCCCTGCCCGCACTGCCCAGCCCTGCCCGCCGGCCGAGGTCGGGCTGCTGCCCGTGGGTCCTGGTGGAGGGGCCGGGGTGCAGCGGGGTCTCTTCTCTCTCCTCCTCTGCAGGGACAGCACGGAGGAGTGGAGCACAGCCCCGCTGGCCTTGCTGACCTCCCTGGTCCCCCTGTCACACAGCAGCTCCATTTCCATGGGCTCGGTCTACGCCTTCTCACATTCCTGGCGTGGTGCGATGATGGAGCCGCCGGCACTCAACCGCTCAGCACCCTCCCAGTCCCGCAAGCCTCTTTGCATCTCGGTGGGGCAGGCGGAGCCAGACCGTGGCCAGGACCACCCACTGCAGCCAGTGTCGGGGGCAGAGGAAGACCAGGACCCCGGGGACAAGGAGGACAGGGTACAGAGCCCCAGACATGTGCAGCCACCCCCCACCAGCTCCCCACACATGCCCATGACCATGGCGCAGCTCATCCCAGAGTTCATCCGCGCCATCCGGGACAACCCGCTGTCAACGCAGCAGCGACGCGAGCTGCTGCAGGCACTGCAGGCTCAGGATCAAGGGGGAGAGGGGGGAAGCAGGGGAGCCTGTGGTGGGACCTCCCCTGGGGAGCTCCCACGTCCCCCCACCAAGACGGAGGAGGACGGCCCTCTGGCAGTGTGGCCCCAGAGCCTCGCAGAAGACGTGCCATGCACTGATGACAACGTGGACGAGGCTGTGGATGGGGTCCTACACTGGGACAGAGCAATGAGCCCGGAGACCCTCAGCTCCATGGAGCTGGAAAGGAGCAGCTCCATGGAGCTGCAAAGGAGCAGCCCCACGGGGCAGAGCGTGAGGAGCCCGACAGTGTCAAAGAGGATCAGCCCCATGGCACCAGAAAGGACCAGTCCCAAGGGGCTCGAGAGGAGCAGCCCCACGGGGCCAGAAAGAAGCAGCTCAGAGGTGGCAGACATCATTACCTCCCTGGGACGACCGGCCAGCAGCATCTCTGCTGCTTCCAACAGCAGCACCCAGGCAGAGACCGGACCCCAGCAACTGGAGCCCACAGGCAGGGCGCATGGCCGAGCGGCCTGGTCTCCATGCAGGGCAGGACGGTGCCTGCAGAAGGGCTGGCGACGCCTCAAGGCCTGGTGGAGATGCCACTTTCAGCCCCTACGTGACCGATGCTGCAAGTCCCAGTAGTGGCAGCGATGGTTCCACAAGGACAAGGGGATCCCCTACCACTGAGCGGCTGGGGCGTGCGGGGATGGGAACCCCCCTGGGCTGCCCTCCCATCTGAATTGTTCAAATATTAAATGTTTTCTCTGTCCCTGGAGTCGTGGTTCATCCACCCATCTCGCGGCTGGGGGTGCAACCCCCTCAGTGCCCGAGCCCAGCAGGGACGGGCTGGCACCAGGCACCGCTGGCACCCACCAAACTGGGGCAGGGGCTGGCCGGTACCCCAGTGGGTGTGCTGGTGTCCAGAGGGACCTGGGGGGGCTGCAGAAGTGGCCCAGCAGGAACCTCACCGAGTTCAGGCACATCTCTGCAGGGAGGTGCCAAGAGGATGGGGGCCGCAGGTGGTGGGCACAGCCACGAGCAGTGGCAGCAGTTTGGGGTGCTGCTGGGTTTCTTGGGTGGTTTTGGGGTGGCGTGGGACCCTTGAAGGGCTAATTCTGACTGTAACTGCTCCACAGGGGTCACTGGTCAGCGAGGATCCATCTGGCCTGAAGGGCAAGGACACCCAATGGCAAGAAGGGGTTAAACTGGCTGGAAGCTGGGGTGCCAGGGACAGGAGGACTCCTTGCGAGGCAGTGAACTTTCCCTGGGTGCTGAGATAAGGAACAGCCTCAGCACTGTCTTGTAGCCGTCCTGGAAAGGGAGCGCTCAGGACCCAAGCTCAGGGGCCACCTTAGGGCAGCAGAGCTGGGCAGGAGGATGGACCTGGGGCTGGGCTGAGGTGCCCCATGCCCGATCCTCCCCCCCTGTCCCTTGCTGCACATCTCCTGCTCTCCCTTGGCCTCGTGTGGGCCTCAGCCTTGTGCTCCTCAGTTTTATGTGGGACCAGAAGCCACATGTGCGTAGCGTCTGAAGAATTTTCACGTGGAGTGGATCGAGTCCAAGCTCTCTCTTCTCATGGATGCCCACGCCTCCCCTTCTATCCCTTTGGGTGCACAGGCCTGTAGCTTTGTTGTTCCTCACAGAGAAAAGCTAAACTCTGAATGCTTTTCACACAGAGGGGATCAGGTCACAGCTCTGTCTTGTTGGGGATGCTCAAACCTTCCCTCCTGCCCCTTGCTGCACACCTCCTGCTCTCCCTTTGCCATTTACAGGCCTCAGCGTCATGCTCCCTCAGTTTTATGTGGGTCCAGGGGCAGAATGGAGCCTCTGGCAGAAAGCGCCTGGAGAGACTCCAAGTTGCCCGTAGGGTGCTGGAGTCGGGGATCTGGAGGATCTGGAGAAACATTAGCAGCACATGGAGGAGCTGGACTGCTTCCCAAGTGGTTGCTCCTGAAGCACAGCTCTTCTTGGCACCTCGATTGCCGGTGCCAAGCTGGGTGTCCAACGCGAGGGTCCCATCTGTCTGCAGTGATCACGCATCGCTGGAGTTCACAGTCCTGAGGGATGTGGGAGAGGAGTATAGTCAGGACCCTGAACTTTTGGGAAGCCAACTTGCAGCTCTTCAAACAGTCAGCCAGTCGGACCCCACGGGAAAGTGCCTGCAGGGACAAGAGAGCAGAAAAGAGTTGGCACTTCTTGAAGGATGCTTTCCAGAGAGCGCAGGAGCTCTTAGTCCCCAGGTGTAAGAAGTCAGGCAAGGAAGGGAGGAGACCAGCACGGCTGAGTCGAGACCTGCTGCTCAAACGAAAGGGCACGAGGGAACTGCACAGGCAGTGGAAGCGGGGACAGGTAGCTTGGGAAGAGTACCGGGATGCTGCCCGGTTGTGTAGGGATGAGGTCAGGAGGGCCAAGGCGCAGCTGGAGCTCAACTTGGCAAGGGATGCTAAGAATAACAAGCAGGGCTTCTCCGGGCATGTCAGCCAGAAATGGAAGGCTAAAGAAAGAGTACCCACCCCGCTGAACAAGAACGGTGACCTCCTATCAAGAGACGAGGAGAAGGCTGAGGTGCTCAGCAACAGTTTTGCCTCAGTCTTCACTGGCAAACTCTCTGCTCGCCCCTCCCCCGTCGATGGACTGCAAGGTGGGGACCAGAGGGGCAAAGCCTCTCCCTGCCAGCTTGGACTCATCAAAGAGCATCCCATCATCATGAAAGCCAACACCCCGGTGACAGCACCAGCCACGCAGCCAAGTGCTGAGCCGCATCACACACCTGCTCCTGCCTGCACCCCTTCCTTCAGATGCTCAGAGCAGAGCAAAGGACATCGTGAGCACCCACCCCCTCCAGCCGCAGCCCCGCAGCTTCGCACTCTGGCTGGATCCTGCCCACCTTCCCGCTGGCTGGGTGGACACCAACTGAAGGTGACTGCAGAGAATTTAGAATTTTGTGTCCATCTTGTTTCTTGTTTTACATATGTGTAAGATAATCGGTGTTTCTGTGTATGTCGAGAGACTCCCTCTTAAAATGGTTCGGACTTGAGTCGTAGGAAAGTCTGAGGGAGGGAAGCTATTGGATAAGAAATGGGCATTTTTCCTTAGGAGGAGTGTATGTCACTGCGGCAGGGTGGAAAGTAGCCCTAGATTGGGAACAGCCTCCGGTTACGGATATAGTCCTTAGAATCAGCAACCAGGCAAGGGAAATCCCCTGCCTGGAGTGTGGACTTGCCTCTGGACTGTAGGAAGCTTGCCATCAAGCATGGGTGTTGTTAACGTGTAGGCTGTGTGGAAGAAGGTGGTATTGTGCGTCCAGTAGGCGGGGAGCAAAATGTTTGAAATGTCTTTTACAAAATCCGCAGTTTGATGGTTGGGAGAGTCCCAACAAGAGCCTGAGACAGCGAAGTGGTGTGTGGGAAAAGGCACCTAATCCCAGGGATCTGGGACGCGTGGACAGAGGACTGGGAGAAAACTATTAAACAGTGTAGAGAAATTTGCATGGAAGTTCATCAGGAGAGGAAGTAAAAAGGAGATAAGAATGGGTAACTCTCAGGGAGGAATTTTATGGAAGAGCCCTTTAGGTTGTGTACTTGCTCACTGGAAAGATACTGCTGGTACGGGTGGTACAGAGAATAAGAAAACCCTTATCAAGTATTGCAAGCAATGGTGTCCATTGCACAAGCCAGATGATGGAGAACAGTGGCCCCTTAACAGAACCTTAAATTATAATGTGTTATTACAACTAATGTTATTTTTAAGGAGGGAGGGAAAATGGGATGAAGCACCATATGCTGATACGTTCTTTACCCTCTGAAACCATCCTGAGTGGTGGAGGGATTGTGAGATGACATTACCACAAGACCCGGTGGTCCTCGCGTTGGAACGGGAAAGTAACAGAGAACAGAGAGGAAAATTGAGGAGATGCTGTTCAGCACGTAGCACAGGGCAGAGATGCCTTAAATTAGACAGGGCAGAGGATACCGAAGGAAAGGACCTACCAGAACACTACAAACCACCGGCTGAGATACCACAGAGAGACGAACGTGATTTGCAAACTCCTCCGCGAAGCCCAATATCCTCTCGCACTCGGAGAAAGGGGGAACGTACAATAACACAAGCACCCTTAAGGGAAGCAGTGGGACCAGAGGGAGGCCGTATTTTGATAAAGGTCCCTTTCTCCTCGTCTGACTTAGAAACATGGAAAAATACTGTAAAGAATTATCGCAGCGACTCTGTAGGGGTAACCAAACATTTCCAGTTCCTTATCAAACAACATAACCCCGACTGGAATGATGTCCAGCTGTTGTTGGACCATATGACGGAGACTGAGAAGCAGCTGATACTAAAAACAGCCCAAGATTTAGCAAGTGATCAGCTCAAAAATACCGGAGAAGACATCAAGGATGGTTTTCCATTACAGGTCCCCCACTGGGACCCCAACAGGGGAGCCCACAGGAAATTGCTAAATACATATAGGAAATGGGTCGTCAAAGGGATGGAGAGAGCAATCCCAAGAACCATCACCTGGTCAGCTTTATATGCCGTCCAGCACGGTCCGAAAGAAACCCCCTCGGAGTTTTTCCATTAATCACGGGACACTATGAGGCGACACACCCCTTTGGAGCCAGGATCAGAAATAGGGATCCAGCAGCTAGCGTCTCGATTTTTAGGCCAGTCCATGAGGGACATCCGAAGAAAGTCACAAAAGCTAAGGACAACGGACAGCAGAAACTGAAGAGAGCTTGCTGGACGAAACACAGAGAGTATTTAGCAATGGGGAAGAAGAAGATCGAAGGAGGGATAAGCCAATGTTGATGGCGGCGTTGCAGGACAGCAAGGGATTTAGAAATGAAGGGTTTAAGAGACCTCTGGAGAAAAATCCATGTGCATGGTGTAAGCAGAGAGGGCACTGGAAAAAGGATTGTCCAGAAAGGTTATAGAGGAGAAAAGGGATACAGGCGCAGATCAAGGAGGATTGACGGGGACCTGGGGAATCTACCCTAGCAGATCCACTGGTCATATTAGAGCTAGGGAAGCCAAAACGGAACTTAGAATTTTTGGTCGATACCGGGGCAACGTTTTCAGTTTTAAATCAAACCTTGACACCTGTGGACGACGACTTTGTAACGGTAAAGGGAGCTACTGGCCAAAGTGAAAAGGCATACTTTCTAAAGCCTGTCAAATTCAAATTAGGCAAACAACTAGGGGTACATAAATTTTTATATATGCCCGATTTGCCAAGGCCACTGTTAGGACCAGATCTGTTGGAACAATTCAAAGCAGAAATCCGATTTGACAAAGGGAAAGTAGAACTCCAGTGGGAAGCGAACAGCTAATTGAAGTTTTGAGTTTAGCCCTTATAGATGCCCCTGTTGACGCAGGGGTGCCTGAGAAAATTCAAAATCGGGTATATCCAGGAGTATGGGCTACGGAAATGCCAGGAAGAGCGAAAAGCGCTTCCCTGATTGTAGTCAAAGTTCAGCAGGGAACACAGTCTGTAAGAATTAGGCAATACCCCCTCAGAATGGAAGACAGGGAAGGAATTCGACCAGTAATTGAACGATTCATCAAATACGGACTATTAATTGAGTGTGAATCGGAATATAACACTGCCATTTTACCAGTTAGAAAACCGGATGGTAGTTACCGAATAGGACAAGATCTTAGGGCCATCAATATGACTGTGGAGGACTTACATCCTGTCGTAGCAAACCCTTACACGTTATTAACCAAACTGACACCTGAATTGGCCTGGTTTACCATCCTGGACCTAAAAGATGCTTCCTTTTGCCTCCCATTAAGTCCAGAAAGTCAGTTGTTATTTGCATTTCAATGGGAAAACCCTCACTCTGGGAGAAAGACGACATGGATGGTGGTGCCACAGGGCTTTAAAAATAGCCCCACTCTTTCTGGAAATCAATTAGCCAAAGACTTGGAACAGTGGGAATGACCTCATGAGGCGGGAACAGTATTGCAGTATGTAGATGATTTATTAATAGCCACTGAAACGAAGGAGTTTTGTATAATATGGACAGTCAGCCTGTTCAATTTCCTCGGACTTCATGGCTATCAAGTCTCTCCACAGAAGGCCCAAATCGCTCAACAACCGCTGAACTACCTTGGATACCAGATAAATGCGGGCCAACGAACATTGGGAACAGCAAGAAAAGAGGCCATCTGCCAGACCCCACCACCACAGACAGCGAAGGAGCTCCGCACCTTCTTGGGAATGACGGGGTGGTGTTGCTTCTGGATCTAGAACTATGGACTCTTGGTAAAACCGCTCTATGAACTATTAAAATCTGATAAAAAGATCCTCATTTGGAATGAGGAAGCAGAAAAGGCATTCCAACAGCTAAAGAAAAAGCTAATGGATGCCCCGGCTTTAGGACTGCCAGACACTACTAAGCCCCTCTGGTTATTTTCTCATGAGAAGCAGGGACTTGCCCTGGGAATCCTAGCGCAGAATCTGGGACCACATCAATGGGCAGTCGTGTACTTCTCTAAGCAGCTGGATGAAGTAAGCAAAGGCTGGCCTAGCTGCCTAAGGGCAACAGCAGCAGTGCTATTAAATATCCAAGAAGCACCTAAGTTTACCCTAGGCCAGAAGACCACGGTGTTGCTATCTCCTGCTGCGTCGGCAGTATTACAAGTGAAGGGGGGACATTGGCTCTCACCACAAAGGTTCCTTAAGTATCAAGCTATCCTGGTAGAGCAAGATGACATAGAAATAGTGGTTACTGACATTGTCGAGCCAGCATCTTTCCTCAGCGGGACCACAGGGGAACCAGTATCGCATGACTGCTTGGAAGCGATCAAAGCAGTCTATTCCAGCCCACCTGACCTAAAAGCGAAGCCGCCGGAAGATGCTGAAGATTCCTGGTACACGGATGGAAGCAGCTTTGTTCAACAAGGTGTCCACAAGGCAGGATACGCGGTAACCACTACGGATCAGGTAATCGAGTCAAAAGCCCTTGCCCTGAGCACCTCAGCTCAAAAGGCAGAAATAATAGCTCCAACTCGAGCATTAGAACTAGCCAAAGGCAAGAAAATTAATATCTGGACAGATTCTAAATACGCTTTTGGGGTAACACACGCCCATGGGGCTGTAGAGAAGGAAAGAGGACTCCCATTTACCCAAGGAGAACATATCAAACATGCCAAAGAAATTCTTCAGCTCCTGGAAGCTGTACAACTACCTGAGAAAGTAGCTATCATGCACTGTAAAGCTCACCAGAGAGGGGACACTGCTCAACAGCTGGGCAATGCCATGGCAGATCCTGAGGCTGGAAGAGTGGCTGAACAGAGCGGATTGGGGGTGCAACCTTTAGTCCCAGGCGGTAAAATACAAATTGATTGTGAACCCAAATACTCTAAGGAGGACCAAAAATTAATTGAAGATTTGGGAGGAAAAACAGAGAAAGACAGGGGGGCTAAGACTCCTCAGGGTAAGATAAGAATACCATTTTCTCTCTTATGGGCTGTAGTTATGGCAGAACATAAGAAATCTCATTGGGGAACGGAAGCCCTGCATAAATATTTGAATCGGCTCATGGTTGCCCGAAATCTAGATACAACTATTAAACAAGTGACCCAACAGTGTGAGGTGTGTCTACAAAGCAACCCAAAGGTCGGACCTAAGGCCCCACTAGGGCAGATAGGGAAAGGAAACTATCCAGGGCAGCAGTGGCAAATTGAGTACCCACCCCGCTGAAAGAGAACGGTGACCTCCTATCAAGGGACAAGGAGAAGGCTGAGGTGCTCAACAACAGTTTTGCCTCAGTCTTCACTGGCAACCTCAGAGCAGAGGAAAGGACATCGTGAGCACCCACCCCCTCCAGCCGCAGCCCCGCAGCTTCGCACTCTGGCTGGATCCTGCCCACCTTCCCGCTGGCCGTGCCATTCGTGCCCAGGGGAAGCAGCCACAGCGGCTGACAGTGCCTGTTCCTCACAAGCTGGGGCCTCCTCCAGCCACCCCCCGGCCCTCAGCACCCGGAAGGCAGCCGGCGTCACGGCATTCCCGGCCGGGCCCACAGGCGCCTGCCTCGCTGCCCCTCAGCACAGAGTCCCCCTCGACGAGCCCTCGCCGCTCCCTTCTGGGGCTCCTGGTGTGGGCGGCCGCTACCGTTCCCCATGGCAGAGCTTGCTCGCAGGTGGGACCCCCACAACCCTGGGGAGCCCCTGTGCCGACCCCCCTCAGGACAGAGGTGCAGGTCCATCAGGGGTTGCTGGGGGTCACAGCGTGGCCGTGGAGCCGGGGAGTAGAGCTGCCGGGGGTGGACGTACACAAGGCTGCAGATGAGACATGGACAAGGACAAGGACAGCAGCAGACTGCAGCAGCTCCGCGGAGCCGTGAAAAAACAGCCGGACGGGACCAACAGCGCAGAGCTGAGCAGGAGCAGCTCTGCACGCCTGCACAGAAGGTGCTTCATGGACCCAGGCAGGAGTAGCCCCACGGGGCTGGGCAGGACGATCCCAGTCGAAGAGACCAGCACCCCCAGCTACTTTTCTCTCGACTCAGCCAGGCCAGTCTCTTGCCTCCCTTTCTGGATTTCATGCAGCTGGGGATTGAGAGCTCTTCTCTATGGAAAGCGTCCCTAAAGATCTGCCAGCTCTGTTCTGCTCCCTTGTCCCTCAGGGCAGTGTTCCAGGGCTCCCATTGACTCACTCCTTGAAGAGCTGGAAGTTTGCTTTCCTAAAATTCGGGCTCCTTGACTGTACACTTTGCCTGACCCTCATCCCTCAGGACTGCGAACTGCACCAGTCCACTCTTCCCTAAGCCTGTGCCATTGCATGGGGTCGTTGTGACCATCCACCCAGTGAAGAGTACGCCTGTCCATGCCATGAGCTTGGACTCCTAGTTTGGGCAGCTGCCCAGCCCTGCCCGCCAGCCGAGGACGGGGTGCTGACCATAGGTCCCACCGGAGGGGCCGGGGTGCAGCGGGGTCTCTTCCCTCTCCTCCTCTGCAGGGCCAGCACGGAGGCGTGGAGCAGGGAGCGCCTGTGCCCGCAGGCCCCGCTGGCCTCCATGGACTCCCTGGCCTCCCTGTCGCAGAGCAGCTCCATTTCCATGGGCTCCCTCTGCTCCTTCCCGGAGCCCTGGCCCAGTGCGATGGCAAAGCTGGCGGTGCTCAACCGCTCAGCACCCTCCCGGCCCCCCAAGTCTATTGGGGGGCCAGTGGCGAGCCGCAGACGGACTGTGACCAGGACCCACCCACCACTGGAGCCAGTGGCGGGGACAGCACAAGAGCAGGTCCCCGGGGACAAGGAGCACAGGGCACAGAGACCCATACATCTGAAGCCGACCTCCAGCATCCCCACAGCCATGGCCACAGCCACAGGGGAACTCATCCCAGAGCTCATCCAAGTCATCCGGGCCAACCAGGCGTCAATGGAGCAGCGCTGCAACCTGCTGCGGGAGCTGCAGGCCCAGCATCAAGGGGGAGAAGATGGTGGCACGGGAGCCTGTGGTGGGACCTCTCCTGGCGAGCTCCCATGTCCACACATGAGGAAGGAGGAGCAGGTCCATCTGAGAGTGTGGCCCCAGAGCCTTGGAGCAGACCTCCCGTGATGGACGAGGATGTGGACGAGGCTGTGGATGGTGTCGTAGACAAGGACAGGGAAAAGGGCCCGCAGACACTCAGCTCCATGGAGCTGGGAAGCAGCAGCTGCACGGGGCTGGGCAGGAGGCCTATGGGGACGGGCAGGTGCAGCCCCATGGAGCTGGAGAAGAGGAGCCCGACAGAACTGAAGAAGAGCAGCCCCACAGAGCACCAAAAAACAGCTCCATGGGACCAAGCAGCAGCAGCTTCATGGCACCTGACAGAAGAGGCTCTTGGCCAAGGACAGGAGAAGCCCCAAGGGGATCAAAAGGAGCAGCTCCATGGCACCGTTAGAAGCAGCGCAGTGGGGCTGGGCAGGAGGAGTCCAATGGAAGTGAAGAGCAGCGGCCTCATGGGGCCAGACAGAAGCCGCTCCATGGGACCAGGTAGGAGCAGCTTCATGGGACTGGGAAGCAGCAGGTCCGTGGGACCAGGCACGAGCATCACTATTGCCATGGAGAGTAGAAGCTCCAAGGGGCTCGAAAGGAGCAGCTCCATGGCTCAGTGCAGAAGCTTGGGCCTGGGCAGGATCAGCCTGATGGAACTGAAGAGAAGAAGCCCAACATGGCCTGGCAGGAGCAGCTCCATGGGACCAGCCAGCAGCATCCCCGCTGCTCTGGGCAGCAGCACCCAGGCAGAGACCGGGCCCCAGCAGCGGGTGCCCACAGGAAAGGCGTGTGGCTGGGCAGCCCTGGGGCTGTGCAAGGCAGGACGGTGCCTGCGGGAGGGCTGGTGACGCCTCAAGGCCTGGTGGAGACGCCGCTGACGGCCCCAACGCAGCCGATACTGCAAGGCCCCGTGGTGGCAGCGATGGTTCCACAAGACCAACAGGTTCCCCTGCGACTGAACGGCCTGGGCGTGTGGGGCTGGGAACCCCCCTGGGCTTCCCTCCCACCTGAATTGTTCACAAATTAAATGTTTTCCCTGTCCCTGGTGTTGTGGTTCATCCACCCATCACGCAGGTGGGGGTGCCACGCCCTCAGTGCCCAAGCCCAGCAGGGACGGGTTGGCACCAGGCACCGCTGGCACCCACCAAACTGGGGCTGGGGCTGGCCGGTACCCCAGTGGGTGTGCTGGTGTCCAGAGGGACCTGGGTGGGCTGCAGAAATGGGCCAGCAGGAACTGGCCGACGACCTGCTGGCCACGCTCCTCCTAATGCACCCCAGAATCCCACTGGCCTTCTTGGCAGCCAGGGCACACTGCTGGCTCATGGTCAACCTGTCGTCCACCAGGACACCCAGGTCCCTCTCTGCACAGCTGCTCTCCAGCAGGTCCGCCCCAAGCCTCTACTGGTGTATTGGGTTGTTCCTCCCCAGGTGCAGGACCCTGCATTTGCCTTTGTTGAACCTCATCAGGTTCCTCTCTGCCGAACTCTCCAGCCTGTCCAGGTCACGCTGAATGGCAGCACAGCCTGCTGGTGTGTCCACCACACCTCCCAGTTTGGTGTCATCAGCAAACTGGCTGAGGGTACACTCTAACTCTTCATCCAGGTCATTGATGAAGAAGTTGAACAAGACTGGACCCAGTACTGACCCCTGCGGGACACCACTTTTTACCGGCCTCCAACCAGACTCAGCGCCGCTGATGCCAACCCTCTGAGCTCTGCCATTCAGCCAGTTGTCAATCCACCTCACTGACCACTCATCCAGCCCACACTTTCTCAGCTTCCCTAGGGGGATGTGATGGGAGACCGTGTCGAAAGCCTCGCTGAAGTCAAGGTAGACAACATCCACGGCTCTCCCTTCGTCTACCCAGCCAGTCATGTCATCGTAGAAAGCTATCAGATTGGTCAGGCATGATTTCCCCTTGGTGAATCCATGCTGACTACTCCTGATAACCTTCTTTTCCTCCACTTGCTCGTTGATGGCCTCCAGGATAAGCTGCTCTATCACCTTTCCCGGGATGGAGGTGAGGCTGACCGGCCTGTAGTTCCCTGGGTCCTCCTTCTTGCCCTTTTTGAAGATTGGAGTGACATTGGCCTTTCTCCAGTCCTCCGGCACCTCTCCTGTCCTCCAGGACCTCTCAAAGATGATGGAGAGTGGCTCAGCAATGACATCCGCCAGCTCCCTCAGCACTCGTGGGTGCATTCCATCAGGGCCCATGGATTTGTGGACATCCAAATCACTTAAGCGATCCCTCACACAGTCCTCCTCGACCAAGGGAAAGTCGTCCTCTTTGTAGGCTTATTCTCCTACCTCCGGGGCCTGGGATTCCTGAGGGCCAGTCTTAGCACTGAAGACTGAAGCAAAGAAGGCATTCAGTAGCTCTGCCTTCTCCGCATCCCCCGTCACCAGGACACCCGCCTCATTCAGCAGCGGCCCCACATTGTCCCTAGCCTGCCTTTTGCTGCTGATGTAGTTGAAGAAGCCCTTCTTGTTGTTTTTGACATCCCTTGACAGCTTCAATTCCAGGTGGGCCCTGGCCTTCCTCGTCGCATCCCTGCATGCTCTCACCACGTTTCTGTACTCTTCCCAAGTGGCCTGTCCCTCTTTCCACATTCCATGGACCTTTCTCTTCTGCCTGATCTCCGCTAGAAGCTCCTTGTTTAACCATGCAGGTCTCCTGCCTCCTTTGCTCGATTTCTTTCTCAGGGGGATGCATTGCTCCTGTGCATGGAAGAAGTGCTGTTTAAAGAGCGACCAGCACTCATGGACCCCCCTGCCTTCGAGAGCCCTGGCCCACGGGATTCCTCCCAGTAGCTCCTTGAAGAGGGCAAAGTCAGCCCTCCTGAGGTCCAGGGTTTTGATCCTGCTTATCGCCCTGCTTCCTCCACGCAGGATCCTGAACTCGACCATTTCATGGTCACTGCAGCCGAGTCTACCTCCAGCCTTCACATCCTCCACCAGTCCCTCCTTGTTTGTTAACACAAGGTCCAGCAGCGCGCCTTTCCTTGTTGGTTCCTCCACCACTTGCATCAGAAAGTTATCGTCGATGCTCTGTAGGAACCTCCTGGATTGCGCCTGCCTAGCTGTATGGTCTTCCCAGCTGATGTCAGGGTGGTTGAAGTCCCCCATGAGAACCAGGGCCTGTGACTGTGAGGCTGCTTGCAGCTGCCTGTAGAAGGCCTCATCAACCTCCTCCTCCTGGTCAGGTGGCCTGTAGTACACACCCACCGTAATGTCACCCTTATGAGCCTGTCCCTTCATTCTAACCCACAAGCTTTCAACTTGTTCCTCATTTGCCCCCAGGCCAAGCTCAATGCATTCCAGTTGCTCCCTCACATATAGAGCAACTCCCCCACCTCTCCTTGTTGGCCTGTCTTTCCTAAAGAGTCTGTAGCCATCTATGACAGCATGCCAGTCATGCGAGTTGTCCCACCACGTTTCTGTGATGGCGACCAAGTCGTAGCCGTCCTGCTGTATAATGGCTTCCAGCTCCTCCTGTTTGTTGCCCATGCTACGTGCGTTGGTGTAAACACACTTGAGCTGGGCTGTCAATCTCACCCCTGGCCTTGGCACTCCAAGCCTAGGCTCATCCCTAGTGAGCTGGGCGATGTCCCCTTCCCCCTTCGAACCTAGTTTAAAGCCCTCTCAATGAGCCCCGCCAGCTCGTGGCCAAGAATCCTTTTTCCCCTTTGAGATAGCTGAGTTCCACCTGTCGCCAGCAGGCCCGGTGCTGTGTACACCTCCCCGTGATCAAAGAAGCCAAAATTTGACCGATGGCACCAGTCCCTGAGACACCTGTTAACCAGGTGAGTTTTCCTGCCGCTTTCAGTGCTGTTCCCTGCCACTGATGGGATGGAGGAAAACACCACCTGCGCCCCTGATCCCTCAACCAATCGCCCCAGTGCCCTGAAGTCCCTTTTGATGGCCTTGGAACTTCTTTCTGCGATCTCGTCCCCGCCAACCTGCATTACCAAGAGGGGGTAGTAATCAGAAGGCTGCACCAGACCAGGGAGTTTCTTCGCAACATCCCTAACCCGGGCCCCAGGGAGGCAGCAGACTTCCCTGTGGGATGGGTCCGGTCAGCAGATCGGGCCCTCTGTTCCCCTCAGAAGGGAATCACCTATGACAATGACCCTCCTTTTTTTCTTAGTTGAGGCAGTCGTAATTCTTGGGGCTGTCTGACTCGTTCTAGGCAACCCCCTGGATGGAGCCTCACCTTCACCCACATCCTCTGTGGCCGGTCCCTCACATTCCAGAGCCCCATATCTGTTGCTTAAGCTCCATGGTGTCAGGCAGGAGCAGCCCCGTGGAGCAGGAGAAGAGGAGCCCGACAGAA
The DNA here is from genome assembly GCF_030867145.1 of Opisthocomus hoazin. NCBI lineage: Eukaryota > Metazoa > Chordata > Aves > Opisthocomiformes > Opisthocomidae > Opisthocomus > Opisthocomus hoazin. The sequence goes on from NW_027448836.1 coordinate 34,245, forward strand.
CTGAAGAGGAGCAGCCCCATGCAGTCAGAAAAAAGCTCCTTGGGACAGGGCAGCAGCACGTCCATGGGACCAGACACGAGCAGCCCTATGGCCATGGACAGGAGGAGGCCCAAGGGGATGGAAAGGAGCAGCTCCATGGCACCGTCCAGAAGCAGCCCCGTGGGGCTGGGCAGGAAGAGCCTAATGGAACTGAAGAGGAGCAACCCCACAGAGCCGGGCTAGAGCAGTCCCAAGTCACTTGACCGGAGCAGCCCCATGGGGCCACAAAGGACCAGTCCCAAGTGGCTCGAGAGGAGCAGCCCCACGGGGCCAGACAGAAGAAGCTCCGTCGCAGCAGACATCATGACCTCCATGGGAGGACCAGCCAGCACCATCCCTGCTGCTCCGGGCAGGAGCACCCTGGCAGAGACCAGAGCCCAGCAGCAAATGCCCACAGGCAGGGCGCGTGGCCAGGCTACCCAGGGACGTGCAAGGCAGCATGGTGCCTGCGGGAGGGCTGCGCCCGGCTCTGGAGATGCCAAAGAGGAAGCCCATGCCGAGCGTGGACACAGGGTGAGTGCTGGGGGAGTCCCCAAATCCTGCCCCAGACCATGACACCGTGCCTGGCCCTGCCCGCACTGCCCAGCCCTGCCCGCCGGCCGAGGTCGGGGTGCTGCTCGTGGGTCCCGGTGGAGGGGCCGGGGTGCAGCGGGGTCTCTTCTCTCTCCTCCTCTGCACGGACAGCACGGAGGCGTGGAGCAAGGCCCCGCGGGCTTCGCTGGCTTCCGTGGACTCCCTGGGCTCCCTGGCCTCCCTGTTGCACAGCAGCTCCATTTCCATGGGCTCGCTCTACTCCCTCCTGGAGTCTTGGCCCAGTCCGATGGCGGAGCTGGCAGCACTCAACCGCTCAGCACCCTCCCAGTCCCCCAGTGCTGTCTGCGACTCGGTGGGGGAGCCGGAGCCAGACCGTGGCCAGGACCCATCACAGCCGCCAGTGTCGGGGGCAGAGCAAGACCAGGTCCCTGGGGACAAGGAGGACAGGGTACAGAGCCCCAAACGTGCAGCCACCCCCCACCAGCTCCCCACACATGCCCATGACCGTGGCGCAGCTCATCCCAGAGTTCATCCGCGCCATCCGGGACAACCCGCTGTCAACGCAGCAGCGACGCGAGCTGCTGCAGGCACTGCAGGCTCAGGATCAAGGGGGAGAGGGGGGAAGCAGGGGAGCCTGTGGTGGGACCTCCCCTGGGGAGCTCCCATGTCCACTCACCAAGACAGAGGAGCAGGTCCAGCTGCAACAGCTGAGGGCCAGAGTGTGGCCCCAGAGCCCTGGAGCACAGCTGCCATGGATTGACGAGGACGTGGACGAAGCTTTGGATGGGGTCCTACACAAGGACAGAGAAGTGGGCCCAGAGACCCTCAGCTCCATGGAGGTGGAAAGGTGTGGCAGCATGCCACAATATGTTACGGCAGTCAAAAACGAAGCAAGCACAGCAATAGAAAGCAGACAGAAGCAGAAGCACTTTACTGGGTATCCATAACATTTTTATATTCCCTTCTCCCTCACCCCTTGAATCTCATTGGTGAGGGTCTCTTGGCACGCGGTTCCTTTGTGCTTCTGATTGATCATCTTGTGTCGTTCACCCAATCTTCACGCTTGGCTAGCAGTTGGGGTCTGGCATCCTGTTTCTTTGTTCCTTTCCTCCTGTCCTTCAGCCACAGCTGCACCCCTCAAGGTACACCCTGGACTCCCCCATCCTTCCACATTACCCACCAGATGCGTGCAGGTGCTTGAGCAGAATCGATCCCGTGGATAGGTTTTCCCTGTCCCGAGGAGGGAAGAGCCCAGACTGTTTTTCCCGGCCAGTTCCTTAGATGTGTCCCAGGGACCTTCTCTCCTCCCACAGTGCGCAGGGGTTTGGGTCGAGCAGGTCCAGGCCGAGTGGCAGATTCCCTGGTGCTAGCGAGGCGAGTGGCTTCTGCTGAATGCGCCTCCCAGTGCTGGAATGTCCCGGCACCCTGTGCCTGTGCCCTGTACCCGGCACCCGTACCCTGTGCCTGCACAGCTCGGACTGCCCCGCGGTGTCACAAAGGGGGCCTGGCATGGCTCACGGTGTCATAAAGGGGGGTGTGCCTGCCTGCTATAAAAGGGCTCTGCGAGAGCAGGCAGCTGGCTGGGGGCTTCAGTCTGCCGTTATCTCCTGGTTGCCCTGCAGCGTTTCTGGAAGCACCTGGAACGTCGGGATGAACGTGGTGAGAGCCTGGGAACAGAACCGGAGAGGTGAGTGGCCCCAGCACCAAGCGCCCTGCAAACAGCCAACACCCCACGGCAGCGCTGAGCCGGGGCTGTGCCGGGGGCTGACGGCCGCTCACTCCATCTCCTCCCTCTGTAGATTCTCCCACTGCTAATGTAAGAGCGGTGAAGGCCTTGCCGAGCGTGGAGACAGTGTGAGTGCTGGGGGAGTCCCCAAATCCTGCCCCAGACCCCTCTCCCCATGCCCTGCCCCTGCCCGCACTGCCCAGCCCTGCCCGCCGGCCGAGGTCGGGCTGCTGCCCGTGGGTCCCGGTGGAGGGGCCGGGGTGCAGCGGGGTCTCTTCTCTCTCCTCCTCTGCAGGGACAGCACGGAGGAGTGGAGCACAGCCCCGCTGGCCTTGCTGACCTCCCTGGTCCCCCTGTCACACAGCAGCTCCATTTCCATGGGCTCGGTCTACGCCTTCTCACATTCCTGGCGTGGTGCGATGATGGAGCCGCCGGCACTCAACCGCTCAGCACCCTCCCAGTCCCGCAAGCCTCTTTGCATCTCGGTGGGGCAGGCGGAGCCAGACCGTGGCCAGGACCACCCACTGCAGCCAGTGTCGGGGGCAGAGGAAGACCAGGACCCCGGGGACAAGGAGGACAGGGTACAGAGCCCCAGACATGTGCAGCCACCCCCCACCAGCTCCCCACACATGCCCATGACCATGGCGCAGCTCATCCCAGAGTTCATCCGCGCCATCCGGGACAACCCGCTGTCAACGCAGCAGCGACGCGAGCTGCTGCAGGCACTGCAGGCTCAGGATCAAGGGGGAGAGGGGGGAAGCAGGGGAGCCTGTGGTGGGACCTCCCCTGGGGAGCTCCCACGTCCCCCCACCAAGACGGAGGAGGACGTCCCTCTGGCAGTGTGGCCCCAGAGCCTCAGAGAAGACGTGCCATGCATTGATGACAACGTGGACGAGGCTGTGGATGGGGTCCTACACTGGGACAGAGCAATGAGCCCGGAGACCCTCAGCTCCATGGAGCTGGAAAGGAGCAGCTCCATGGTGTCAGGAATCAGCACCTCCACAGGGCAGAGCGTGAGGAGCCCGACAGCGTCAAAGAGGATCAGCCCCATGGCACCAGAAAGGACCAGTCCCAAGGGGCTCGAGAGGAGCAGCCCCACGGGGCCAGAAAGAAGCAGCTCAGAGGTGGCAGACATCATTACCTCCCTGGGACGACCGGCCAGCAGCATCTCTGCTGCTTCCAACAGCAGCACCCAGGCAGAGACCAGACCCCAGCAACTGGAGCCCACAGGCAGGGCGCATGGCCGAGCGGCCTGGTCTCCATGCAGGGCAGGACGGTGCCTGCGGAAGGGCTGGCGACGCCTCAAGGCCTGGTGGAGATGCCACTTTCAGCCCCTACGTGACCGATGCTGCAAGTCCCAGTAGTGGCAGCGATGGTTCCACAAGGACAAGGGGATCCCCTACCACTGAGCGGCTGGGGCGTGCGGGGATGGGAACCCCCCTGGGCTGCCCTCCCATCTGAATTGTTCAAATATTAAATGTTTTCTCTGTCCCCGGTGTCATGGTTCATCCAGCCATCACGCGGGTGGGGGTGCAACCCCCTCAGTGCCCGAGCCCAGCAGGGACGGGCTGGCACCAGGCACCGCTGGCACCCACCAAACTGGGGCAGGGGCTGGCCGGTACCCCAGTGGGTGTGCTGGTGTCCAGAGGGACCTGGGGGGGCTGCAGAAGTGGCCCAGCAGGAACCTCACCGAGTTCAGGCACATCTCTGCAGGGAGGTGCCAAGAGGATGGGGGCCGCAGGTGGTGGGCACAGCCACGAGCAGTGGCAGCAGTTTGGGGTGCTGCTGGGTTTCTTGGGTGGTTTTGGGGTGGCGTGGGACCCTTGAAGGGCTAATTCTGACTGTAACTGCTCCACAGGGGTCACTGGTCAGTGAGGATCCATCTGGCCTGAAGGGCAAGGACACCCAATGGCAAGAAGGGGTTAAACTGGCTGGAAGCTGGGGTGCCAGGGACAGGAGGACTCCTTGCGAGGCAGTGAACTTTCCCTGGGTGCTGAGATAAGGAACAGCCTCAGCACTGTCTTGTAGCCGTCCTGGAAAGGGAGCGCTCAGGACCCAAGCTCAGGGGCCACCTTAGGGCAGCAGAGCTGGGCAGGAGGATGGACCTGGGGCTGGGCTGAGGTGCCCCATGCCCGATCCTCCCCCCCTGTCCCTTGCTGCACATCTCCTGCTCTCCCTTGGCCTCGTGTGGGCCTCAGCCTTGTGCTCCTCAGTTTTATGTGGGACCAGAAGCCACATGTGCGTAGCGTCTGAAGAATTTTCACGTGGAGTGGATCGAGTCCAAGCTCTCTCTTCTCATGGATGCCCACGCCTCCCCTTCTATCCCTTTGGGTGCACAGGCCTGTAGCTTTGTTGTTCCTCACAGAGAAAAGCTAAACTCTGAATGCTTTTCACACAGAGGGGATCAGGTCACAGCTCTGTCTTGTTGGGGATGCTCAAACCTTCCCTCCTGCCCCTTGCTGCACACCTCCTGCTCTCCCTTTGCCATTTACAGGCCTCAGCGTCATGCTCCCTCAGTTTTATGTGGGTCCAGGGGCAGAATGGAGCCTCTGGCAGAAAGCGCCTGGAGAGACTCCAAGTTGCCCGTAGGGTGCTGGAGTCGGGGATCTGGAGGATCTGGAGAAACATTAGCAGCACATGGAGGAGCTGGACTGCTTCCCAAGTGGTTGCTCCTGAAGCACAGCTCTTCTTGGCACCTCGATTGCCGGTGCCAAGCTGGGTGTCCAACGCGAGGGTCCCATCTGTCTGCAGTGATCACGCATCGCTGGAGTTCACAGTCCTGAGGGATGTGGGAGAGGAGTATAGTCAGGACCCTGAACTTTTGGGAAGCCAACTTGCAGCTCTTCAAACAGTCAGCCAGTCGGACCCCACGGGAAAGTGCCTGCAGGGACAAGAGAGCAGAAAAGAGTTGGCACTTCTTGAAGGATGCTTTCCAGAGAGCGCAGGAGCTCTTAGTCCCCAGGTGTAAGAAGTCAGGCAAGGAAGGGAGGAGACCAGCACGGCTGAGTCGAGACCTGCTGCTCAAACGAAAGGGCACGAGGGAACTGCACAGGCAGTGGAAGCGGGGACAGGTAGCTTGGGAAGAGTACCGGGATGCTGCCCGGTTGTGTAGGGATGAGGTCAGGAGGGCCAAGGCGCAGCTGGAGCTCAACTTGGCAAGGGATGCTAAGAATAACAAGCAGGGCTTCTCCGGGCATGTCAGCCAGAAATGGAAGGCTAAAGAAAGAGTACCCACCCCGCTGAACAAGAACGGTGACCTCCTATCAAGAGACGAGGAGAAGGCTGAGGTGCTCAGCAACAGTTTTGCCTCAGTCTTCACTGGCAAACTCTCTGCTCGCCCCTCCCCCGTCGATGGACTGCAAGGTGGGGACCAGAGGGGCAAAGCCTCTCCCTGCCAGCTTGGACTCATCAAAGAGCGTCCCATCATCACGAAAGCCAAAACCCCGGTGACAGCACCAGCCACGCAGCCAAGTGCTGAGCCGCATCACACACCTGCTCCTGCCTGCACCCCTTCCTTCAGATGCTCAGAGCAGAGCAAAGGACATCGTGAGCACCCACCCCCTCCAGCCGCAGCCCCGCAGCTTCGCACTCGGGCTGGATCCTGCCCACCTTCCCACTGGCTGGGCGGACACCAACTGAAGGTGACTGTAGAGAATTTAGAATTTTGTGTCGATCTTGTTTCTTGTTTTACATATGTGTAAGATAATCGGTGTTCCTGTGTATGTTGAGAGACTCCCTCTTAAAATGGTTTGGACTTGAGTCGTAGGAAAGTCTGAGGGAGGGAAGCTATTGGATAAGAAATGGCCCTAGATTGGGAACAGCCTCCGGTTACGGATATAGTCCTTAGAATCAGCAACCAGGCAAGGGAAATCCCCTGCCTGGAGTGTGGACTTGCCTCTGGACTGTAGGAAGCTTGCCATCAAGCATGGGTGTTGTTAACGTGTAGGCTGTGTGGAAGAAGGTGGTATTGTGCGTCCAGTAGGCGGGGAGCAAAATGTTTGAAATGTCTTTTACAAAATCCGCAGTTTGATGTTTGGGAGAGTCCCAACAAGAGCCTGAGACAGCGAAGTGGTGTGTGGGAAAAGGCACCTAATCCCAGGGATCTGGGACGCGTGGACAGAGGACTGGGAGAAAACTATTAAACAGTGTAGAGAAATTTGCATGGAAGTTCATCAGGAGAGGAAGTAAAAAGGAGATAAGAATGGGTAACTCTCAGGGAGGAATTTTGTGGAAGAGCCCTTTAGGTTGTGTACTTGCTCACTGGAAAGATACTGCTGGTACGGGTGGTACAGAGAATAAGAAAACCCTTATAAAGTATTGCAAGCAATGGTGTCCATTGCAGAAGCCAGATGATGGAGAAAAGTGGCCCCTTAACAGAACCTTAAATTATAATGTGTTATTACAACTAATGTTATTTTTAAGGAGGAAGGGAAAATGGGATGAAGCATCATATGCTGATACGTTCTTTACCCTCTGAAACCATCCTGAGCGGTGGAGGGACTGAGAAGCAGCTGATACTAAAAACAGCCCAAGATTTAGCAAGTGATCAGCTCAAAAATACCGGAGAAGACATCAAGGATGGTTTTCCATTACAGGTCCCCCACTGGGACCCCAACAGGGGAGCCCACAGGAAATTGCTAAATACATATAGGAAATGGGTCGCCAAAGGGATGGAGAGAGCAATCCCAAGAACCATCACCTGGTCAGCTTTATATGCTGTCCAGCACGGTCCGAAAGAAACCCCCTCGGAGTTTTTCCATTAATCACGGGACACTATGAGGCGACACACCCCTTTGGAGCCAGGATCAGAAATAGGGATCCAGCAGCTAGCGTCTCGATTTTTAGGCCAGTCCATGAGGGACATCCGAAGAAAGTCACAAAAGCTAAGGACAACAGACAGCAGAAACTGAAGAGAGCTTGCTGGATGAAACACAGAGAGTATTTAGCAATGGGGAAGAAGAAGATCGAAGGAGGGATAAGCCAATGTTGGTGGCGGCGTTGCAGGACAGCAAGGGATTTAGAAATGAAGGGTTTAAGAGACCTCTGGAGAAAAATCCATGTGCATGGTGTAAGCAGAGAGGGCACTGGAAAAAGGATTGTCCAGAAAGGTTATAGAGGAGAAAAGGGATACAGGCGCAGATCAAGGAGGATTGACGGGGACCTGGGGAATCTACCCTTTGACAAAGGGAAAGTAGAACTCCGGTGGGAAGCGAACAGCTAATTGAAGTTTTGAGTTTAGCCCTTATAGATGCCCCTGTTGACGCAGGGGTGCCTGAGAAAATTCAAAATCGGGTATATCCAGGAGTATGGGCTACGGAAATGCCAGGAAGAGCGAAAAGCGCTTCCCTGATTGTAGTCAAACTTCAGCAGGGAACACAGTCTGTAAGAATTAGGCAATACCCCCTCAGAATGGAAGACAGGGAAGGAATTCGACCAGTAATTGAACGATTCATCAAATACGGACTATTAATTGAGTGTGAATCGGAATATAACACTGCCATTTTACCAGTTAGAAAACCGGATGGTAGTTACCGAATAGGACAAGATCTTAGGGCCATCAATATGACTGTGGAGGACTTACATCCTGTCGTAGCAAACCCTTACACGTTATTAACCAAACTGACACCTGAATTGGCCTGGTTTACCATCCTGGACCTAAAAGATGCTTCCTTGTGCCTCCCATTAAGTCCGGAAAGTCAGTTGTTATTTGCATTTCAATGGGAAAACCCTCACTCTGGGAGAAAGACGCAGCTGACATGGACGGTGGTGCCACAGGGCTTTAAAAATAGCCCCACTCTTTCTGGAAATCAATTAGCCAAAGACTTGGAACAGTGGGAATGACCTCATGAGGCGGGAACAGTATTGCAGTATGTAGATGATTTATTAATAGCCACTGAAACGAAGGAGTTTTGTATAATATGGACAGTCAGCCTGTTCAATTTCCTCGGACTTCATGGCTATCAAGTCTCTCCA
>NW_027448837.1:0-113022 GCF_030867145.1 Opisthocomus hoazin
TATTTTTTTTTTTTTTTTTTTTCTTTTTCCTTTTGTTTTCCTTTCCCTGTACCTCCCGTCTTCTGTCTGTGTTTGTGTTCTGCTCCCTCTCCCTCTTTTTCTCCCTTCAGAATTTCTCTAGCCGGCTCCCTGTCTCTCTTTCTCTGTCCTGCTGGCTGTCCGGTCGTTTCTTGCTGTACCTCCCTGTCCAGCCGGCTCTCTTTTTGCTCTCCCTTTTTGCCTTTCTCTCCTTCTCTGTCCTGCTTCGTGGCCCTTTCTTCTCTTTCTCTCCCTCTCTGTTCTCTAGCCCCTTGCTGGTTTGTTTTGGGGTTTCCCTGCACACACGCCCCCCGCCCCTTTCTTGGTCTCTTTGTCTAGATCTGACCCTTTCTTTGTTTCTCGGTCCCTTTTTTCCTGTTCACTGTCCTTTTTCTCTCTCTGTCTGTGTCCCCTGCGCTCCGTTGCCATCTTTATCTCTCCTTTCTTCTTCATCTCCTCCCCTGCCCCCGTCTCTCTCTCCCTCTTTCGCGCTCACCGGCCCTACATTTTCGTGCTCCGTCTCTGCAAGGCTCCTCGTCCCTGTATTTCTTGATTTCTCTACCTCTCTGGCGTTTCCTTTCGACCCTTCTTTCTCTCTGAGCTCCTCGGTCTTCTCCCTTGTCTTATTTTCCTCTTCCTAGTGCTCTGCCCTGCTCCCCATCGCTTATTTTCTCTCTCCGTTTCTCTGCCCTGCTCCCCGTCCCTGTCTTTCTTTCTCCGTCCCCCTCTGCTGCTCCACAGCAGAGTTTTTCCTTTCTCCGGCTCTCTGACCCGCTCCCCGCCCACCCAGGTTGACCGTCCCAGGTTTTGTTCTGCGTCTCCATCCTGCCGCTGTCCTCATCTATCCTTTTGTGCCCTTCTCTTTCTGTCTCTTTTCATGTGTCCCCGCTGCTTTTTTTCCCATCTCTGTCCAGCTCCCTGTCCCTTTCCTTTTTCCTCTTGCTGTCCTTTTGCCCTGCTTCCTCTTGCTGTTTTTTCTGCCTTTCTCTCTCTGCGCCATTCCCTCTCCCATCCTTTCTTTCTCGATCCCCCTGTGCAGCTCGCTGTCCCTTGTTTCCTTTCTCTCTTCCTCGGTATTTTTTTTCTTTCTCCATACCTCTCTCCCGCTGCCCGTCACGGTCGCATTTCTCCCCCCAACGCTGTCCTGCTCTGTCCCTTTTCTCTCTCTCTGTCGTTTTGTCCCGCTCCCTGTGTTTGTTTTTTAATTCCTCCCTCAGGGTCCCTCAGCCCGGTGCTGTTTTTTCCCTTCTCCGCCTCTGTCTCCTGCTGCCCAGCTGAGGCTTTTCCCCCTCCGTCTCTGTCCTGCTCCCCCGTCTCTTACTTGTGCCTGTCTTTCACTTTGTCCTGCCTCCTTGTCCCCTTTTTCTCTCTCAGTATCACCTTGTCCCGCTCCCTGTCCCTGTCTTTCTCTGACAATCTGTCCCGCTCCTTGTCCTTCTCTTTCCCTTTGCTGTTATTCCCCGTCCTTGTTCTGGCCTTTCTTCCTTCTCTTTCTGTCCTGCTGCCCCAGTGCCTCTTTTTCCACCGCTGTCCTGCTCCCTGGCCCTTGTTTCCTCTCGCCGTCCCTCTGTCCTGCTTCCTGTCCCCAGTTTTTCTGTCTCTCTTTCTCGATCCTGCTGCCTGTCCGGTCGTTTCTTGCTGTACCTGCCTGTGCAGCCGGCTCTCCCTTTTTGCCTTTCTCTCCTTCTCTTCCTGCTTCCCGGCCCGTTCTTGTCTTCCTCTCTGTCTGTCCTCTATCCCCTTGCTGGTTTGTGTTGGGGTTCCAACCCTGACCACCCACCCCCTTCTTCGTCTGACCCTTTCTTTGTTTCTTAGTACGTTTCTTCCTGTTGCCTGTCCTTTTTCTCTCTCTGTCAGTGTGTCCTGCACTGCGTGGGACGGTGGTGGGAGGCTGAAAAAGGGTGGGAAGCTGGGGGGGCGGAGTGGAGGCTGGAAAGAGGTAGGAGGTTGCAGAGGGGTGGGAAGCTGAATTAAGTAGAGGCCAGCAAAAAGGGAGTTAGGAGGCTATCGAGGGGTGGGAGGCGGGGGGGGGGGGGGGGGGGGGGCGAGGGGGGGAGTAGAGGCCAGGAAAAAAAAGGAGGCCGGAAAGGGGTGGGAGGCTGCAGAGGGGTGGGAGGCCGGGGGCGAGAGTAGAGGCCAGAAAAAAAAGGAGGCCGGGGGGTGCGAGTAGAGGCCAGAAAGGCCCTTTTTTGTGGCTTCTTCCCTGTCTTTATCTCTCTTTCCTGCCTTGTTTACTCCTCTGATTCAAGTTCTCTCTCGATCCGTGTGTTCTGCTTCCCACTCATCATATTCTCTCTTTTTCTCTGTCCTGTTCCTGAGGCTTCTTGTCTAGGAAGCCACGTCTCGTATGAGCTCTAAGACAGCCACATGCATTTTCTCTCAGGTGCAGGAGAGCCAAACGATTGGAGTTGCGGAAGAAGAGGGGAAGAGAGAAGGGGAGAGAAACATCGGAAGTGTCAAAGTCTCCCGGCAGCACCGAGAGTGAGAGCTGCGGTGAGTCGTGGGCCCTCGGGGCCCTGTCACCCCTCTTGTGCATCCTGGGCCCTCCCCGGCTCCCTCTCTTTCCCCCACTGCTACGATTATTTTTTTTTCTGCTCTTGTGTACCTTCTTTCTCCATCTGTCTCTGACTTGTCCCCATCTTTTAGGTCCTCCCTCTTTCTGCCCTGCAGCCCGTGGCATTTTTTTCCTTCTTCCCCTCTTTCTGTTCAGCTCCCGGTTACTAGTTTTGCTTTCCTCCTACTCTGTAGCCTGTCAGTACTTTTGCTGTCTTTGGTGCTCTCTGTCTGGCTCCTCGTCCCTTGATTCGAGGCCTTCCTTCTCGCTCCGTAGCACGTCACAGATCTACTGCTTTCTCCATGTCTATTCTATTCTATTTCCTCATCTCTCTTTGTCCAGGTCCCTGCCGCTATTCTTTTTTCCTCTGTCATGCTGCAGGGTTTTTTTTTGCATCTCCTTCCTGCTCCCCGTTCTTCACTTTCGGTCTGTGTCCTGCTCCCTCTTCTTCTTTCTGCTGCCGCTCTTGCTCTCTTGCTGCTGCTTCTTTCTCCGTCTCTGTGGGACTGCCTGTCCCCGTCCTTCTCTCGCCGTCCCTTTCCCTGCTTGGTGCTTTCTCGTTCCACCGCCGCTGTCCAGCCACCTGTCACTTTTCTCCTCTCTTGTAGTGGCCTGCACCCTGCTCCTCATTTTTGGCAGCCTCTGCCGAGCAGCGCGTCGCTCCGGGAGGCGACGGACGGACTGTTCGCCGCTGGATCAACGGGCGCAGCTGCGGGAAGGAGTGCCGAGGTGTCGGAGGGGCAGAGGGAGCGTCGGGGGCCCCGACCCCGGAGCAGAGCGGCTCCCGGGACTGGCTGGGTGCGTGACTGAGTAAAGACCTGCGGTCCCTTTTGCCCTGGCGGCTGCGTTTGTGCTTGGTTTGCACGGGACGAGGGGCTGCGCCAGAGGCCAGGGGAGGAGGGGACGGGCTGTGGGGCTGGGGCGACGGCCCCCTGTTCCTGCCGGGGTCCAGCCGTGGGCCGGGGCCGGGGGAGCCCCAGGTGCGGGCAGCGGGGCTGATGGCGACGGCCCCTCCCTGTGCCGGTGGAGGGCCCGGTGCTGCCGTGGCGCGGGTGGCCGTGGAGGGGCCGGTACGATCGCTGCTGCCACCCGGTGAGCAAAGTTCGGTACTGCGGCTCGGGCGGCGCCAATGCCCGGTGGCGCCGTGTCCAAGGGCTCGCTGCTGCCACCCGGTGAGCAAAGTTCGGTACTGCGGCTCGGGCGGCGCCAATGCGCGGTGGCGCCGTGTCCAAGAGCTCGCTGCTGCCACCCGGTGAGCAAAGTTCGGTACTGCCGCTCGAGTGGCGCAGGTGCTTTGCGCGCTGGGAGGAGCCGTGCCCTGTGTGTCCGGCGCTGCAATAAGGAACGCCTGCCTGCTTGCTGAAGTGCCCAAAGGGCTTCAGAGAGTCTTTGTGTTTGCCCAATGACGGCATGGTGGGCTCCAGCCGTGGGCCGGGGCCGGAAGAGCCCCAGGTGCGGGCAGCGGGGCTGATGGCGACGGCCCCTCCCTGTGCCGGTAGAGGGCCCGGTGCTGCCGTGCCGGGCCCGATGCGAGCCGAAGGAGGAGCGGAGCCATAGCCGGGTTGCGGCTGCAGCGAGGGAGAAGGTGAGCGCGGGGTATGGGGGGGGGGGTTGGATGGAGCGGCGGGTCCCGGGGAAAAGCCCCCGGGAGGGCGGGGTCCGTGTCGGGGGCAAGGAGCGATGGGGGTGCGGCGCCGTGTCGGAGCCGCGAGTCGGGGTCTGCTCGGAGCCGGAGCCGGCGCTGGGCGCCGCCCCCGCCCCCGCAGGAGCCGCCCCCGCCCCCGCTGGCGCCGCCCCCGCCCCCGCTGGCGCCGCCCCCGCCCCCGCTGGCGCCGCCCCCGCCCCCGCTGGCGCCGCCCCCGCCCCCGCAGGCACCGCCCCCGCCCCCGCTGGCGCCGCCCCCGCCCCCGCTGGCACCGCCCCCGCCCCCGCTGGCGCCGGCTCCGCCCCCGCTGGCGCCGCCCCCCGCCCCCGCTGGCGCCGCCCCCGCCCCCGCAGGCACCGCCCCCGCCTCCGCAGGCGCCGCCCCCGCCCCCGCAGGCGCCGCCCCCGCCCCCGCAGGCGCCGCCCCCGCCCCCGCTGGCGCCGGCCCCGCCCCCGCTGGCGCCGCCGCCCCCGCCCCCGCTGGCGCCGCCGCCCCCGCCCCCGCTGGCGCCGCCGCCCCCGCCCCCGCTGGCGCCGCCCCCGCCCCCGCTGGCGCCGCCCCCGCCCCCGCTGGCGCCGGCTCCGCCCCCGCTGGCGCCGGCTCCGCCCCCGCTGGCGCCGGCTCCGCCCCCGCTGGCGCCGGCTCCGCCCCCGCTGGCGCCGGCTCCGCCCCCGCTGGCGCCGCCCCCGGCCCCGCTGGCGCCGCCCCCGCCCCCGCTGGCGCCGCCCCCGCCCCCGCAGGCGCCGCCCCCGCCCCCGCCCCCGCTGGCGCCGCCCACGCCCCTGCAGGCGCCGCCCCCGCTGGGGCCGCCCCCGCTGGCGCCGCCCCCGCCCCCGCTGGCGCCGCCCCCGCCCCCGCTGGCGCCGCCCCCGCCCCCGCTGGCGCCGCCCCCGCTGGCGCCGCCCCCGCCCCCGCTGGCGCCACCGCCCCCGCCCCCGCTGGCGCCGCCCCCGCCCCCGCTGGCGCCGCCCCCGCCCCCGCTGGCGCCGCCCCCGCCCCCGCTGGCGCCGGCTCCGCCCCCGCTGGCGCCGGCTCCGCCCCCGCTGGCGCCGCCCCCGGCCCCGCTGGCGCCGCCCCCGGCCCCGCTGGCGCCGCCCCCGGCCCCGCTGGCGCCGCCCTCGCCCCCGCCGCCCCCTGGCCGCAACGCGGTACTGCAGCCCGGCGTTCGGCTCAGAGTGTGGCCCCTCCGGCGCGCCGTCGGCGCGTGGCGCATGCGCGGTGCGGCGGAGCAGCATGGCGGCGGCCTGGTGTCCGGTGCCGGGGCGGCGGGGGAGCAGAGAGGCCAGCGGTGAGGCGCGGGCTCCCCTCTGGCGGGTGCGGGGGTGCGTGGTGGCTGCTCGAGGGTGGTGGGACGGGAAGCTTGGAGCCGGCCGCTGCGGCAGGCTGCAGGAGGCGAGCCGGGTGCGGGCAGCCCCGGGGCCAGAGGCGGGAGGTGACGGAAGGGAATGGGAGAAGGAGGCGGGCACCCCCCCCCCCCCCAAGTCGGCAGTGCTCCCCCGGCCCCGCTCGCCCCGCGCAGCCGCCCCCAGCTGCAGCACGTCCCCTGAAGCCTGTGTCCCGGAGCGCCCGGCCTCCCCCAAGGCCCGTGGTGCGGGCTGCCTCGGCCTCCCTGAACGCGGTCGCCGCTGCTTGTTTATGTGTGGCAGGGGCTGCGCTGAGTTCGCGTTTGTCCGTTCGTGCCCTGGGGATGCCGTTGGCTGCGCCCGCTCCGGGCTTTTGTGGGCTGCGTGTGCCGGGCCTCGCTGTGCTGGCGGCGTGGGGGCGAAAAGGGAGAGGCGGAGCGCTGAGTGGCTGCGGACAGGAGGTGGCGCGGCTGAAGCTGGAGAGTCCCGAGAAGGCTGAAGAAGAAGAAGAAATGGAAGGCCACCTGGCTGGCAGCTGCCTGGCGCTGCGGGTGAGGAAGGCTCCGTCTTGGTAGCCCGCAGCAGGCCAGGCCGCCAGCGTGCCCCGCAGGGTCTGTATGTGTCACCAGCAGCAGCATGGTCCGGTTGTGGAGCGCGCGAGCGCGGCTGCGTGCGTAGGGAGCCTTGTCTCGTAAGAGCTGCGAGACATGGACGTTTTGTCTTAGGTGGGGGACAGCCAAGCGACCGGAGTTACGGAAGAGGAATGGAGGAGAGCAGGACAGAGAAGCGTCTGAAGCGGCAGAGTCTCCCGGGAGCGCGGAGAGCGAGAGCTGCGGTGAGTGGCGGGCCCTCGGGGCCCTGTCGCCCCTCTTCTGCGTCCCGAGCTGTCCCCTGGATCCTTCTCTCTCCCACGCTGCTGTGATTTTTTTTTTTTTTTCTTTTTCCTTTTGTTTTCCTTTCCCTGTACCTCCCGTCTTCTGTCTGTGTTTGTGTTCTGCTCCCTCTCCCTCTTTTTCTCCCTTCAGAATTTCTCTAGCCGGCTCCCTGTCTCTATTTCTCTGTCCTGCTGGCTGTCCGGTCGTTTCTTGCTGTACCTCCCTGTCCAGCCGGCTCTCTTTTTGCTCTCCCTTTTTGCCTTTCTCTCCTTCTCTGTCCTGCTTCATGGCCCTTTCTTCTCTTTCTCTCCCTCTCTGTTCTCTAGCCCCTTGCTGGTTTGTTTTGGGGTTTCCCTGCACACACGCCCCCCGCCCCTTTCTTGGTCTCTTTGTCTAGATCTGACCCTTTCTTTGTTTCTCGGTCCCTTTTTTCCTGTTCACTGTCCTTCTTCTCTCTCTGTCTGTGTCCCCTGCGCTCCGTTGCTATCTTTATCTCTCCTTTCTTCTTCATCTCCTCCCCCTGCCCCCGTCTCTCTCTCCCTCTTTCGCGCTCACCGGCCCTACATTTTCGTGCTCCGTCTCTGCAAGGCTCCTCGTCCCTGTATTTCTTGATTTCTCTACCTCTCTGGCGTTTCCTTTCGACCCTTCTTTCTCTCTGAGCTCCTCGGTCTTCTCCCTTGTCTTATTTTCCTCTTCCTAGTGCTCTGCCCTGCTCCCCATCGCTTATTTTCTCTCTCCGTTTCTCTGCCCTGCTCCCCGTCCCTGTCTTTCTTTCTCCGTCCCCCTCTGCTGCTCCACAGCAGAGTTTTTCCTTTCTCCGGCTCTCTGACCCGCTCCCCGCCCACCCAGGTTGACCGTCCCAGGTTTTGTTCTGCGTCTCCATCCTGCCGCTGTCCTCATCTATCCTTTTGTGCCCTTCTCTTTCTGTCTCTTTTCATGTGTCCCCGCTGCTTTTTTTCCCATCTCTGTCCAGCTCCCTGTCCCTTTCCTTTTTCCTCTTGCTGTCCTTTTGCCCTGCTTCCTCTTGCTGTTTTTTCTGCCTTTCTCTCTCTGCGCCATTCCCTCTCCCATCCTTTCTTTCTCGATCCCCCTGTGCAGCTCGCTGTCCCTTGTTTCCTTTCTCTCTTCCTCGGTATTTTTTTTCTTTCTCCATACCTCTCTCCCGCTGCCCGTCACGGTCGCATTTCTCCCCCCAACGCTGTCCTGCTCTGTCCCTTTTCTCTCTCTCTGTCGTTTTGTCCCGCTCCCTGTGTTTGTTTTTTAATTCCTCCCTCAGGGTCCCTCAGCCCGGTGCTGTTTTTT
The DNA here is from genome assembly GCF_030867145.1 of Opisthocomus hoazin. Lineage (NCBI taxonomy): Eukaryota > Metazoa > Chordata > Aves > Opisthocomiformes > Opisthocomidae > Opisthocomus > Opisthocomus hoazin. The sequence continues at coordinate 7,738 of NW_027448837.1, forward strand.
CCCTTCTCCGCCTCTGTCTCCTGCTGCCCAGCTGAGGCTTTTCCCCCTCCGTCTCTGTCCTGCTCCCCCGTCTCTTACTTGTGCCTGTCTTTCACTTTGTCCTGCCTCCTTGTCCCCTTTTTCTCTCTCAGTATCACCTTGTCCCGCTCCCTGTCCCTGTCTTTCTCTGACAATCTGTCCCGCTCCTTGTCCTTCTCTTTCCCTTTGCTGTTATTCCCCGTCCTTGTTCTGGCCTTTCTTCCTTCTCTTTCTGTCCTGCTGCCCCAGTGCCTCTTTTTCCACCGCTGTCCTGCTCCCTGGCCCTTGTTTCCTCTCGCCGTCCCTCTGTCCTGCTTCCTGTCCCCAGTTTTTCTGTCTCTCTTTCTCGATCCTGCTGCCTGTCCGGTCGTTTCTTGCTGTACCTGCCTGTGCAGCCGGCTCTCCCTTTTTGCCTTTCTCTCCTTCTCTTCCTGCTTCCCGGCCCGTTCTTGTCTTCCTCTCTGTCTGTCCTCTATCCCCTTGCTGGTTTGTGTTGGGGTTCCAACCCTGACCACCCACCCCCTTCTTCGTCTGACCCTTTCTTTGTTTCTTAGTACGTTTCTTCCTGTTGCCTGTCCTTTTTCTCTCTCTGTCAGTGTGTCCTGCACTGCGTGGGACGGTGGTGGGAGGCTGAAAAAGGGTGGGAAGCTGGGGGGGCGGAGTGGAGGCTGGAAAGAGGTAGGAGGTTGCAGAGGGGTGGGAAGCTGAATTAAGTAGAGGCCAGCAAAAAGGGAGTTCGGAGGCTATCGAGGGGTGGGAGGCGGGTGGGGGGGGGGGGGGGGGGGGGGCGAGGAGGGGGGAGTAGAGGCCAGGAAAAAAAAGGAGGCCGGAAAGGGGTGGGAGGCTGCAGAGGGGTGGGAGGCCGGGGGCGAGAGTAGAGGCCAGAAAAAAGGGGAGGCCGGGGGGTGCGAGTAGAGGCCAGAAAGGCCCGTTTTTGTGGCTTCTTCCCTGTCTTTATCTCTCTTTCCTGCCTTGTTTACTCCTCTGATTCAAGTTCTCTCTCGATCCGTGTGTTCTGCTTCCCACTCATCATATTCTCTCTTTTTCTCTGTCCTGTTCCTGAGGCTTCTTGTCTAGGAAGCCACGTCTCGTATGAGCTCTAAGACAGCCACATGCATTTTCTCTCAGGTGCAGGAGAGCCAAACGATTGGAGTTGCGGAAGAAGAGGGGAAGAGAGAAGGGGAGAGAAACATCGGAAGTGTCAAAGTCTCCCGGCAGCACCGAGAGTGAGAGCTGCGGTGAGTCGTGGGCCCTCGGGGCCCTGTCACCCCTCTTGTGCATCCTGGGCCCTCCCCGGCTCCCTCTCTTTCCCCCACTGCTACGATTATTTTTTTTTTCTGCTCTTGTGTACCTTCTTTCTCCATCTGTCTCTGACTTGTCCCCATCTTTTAGGTCCTCCCTCTTTCTGCCCTGCAGCCCGTGGCATTTTTTTCCTTCTTCCCCTCTTTCTGTTCAGCTCCCGGTTACTAGTTTTGCTTTCCTCCTACTCTGTAGCCTGTCAGTACTTTTGCTGTCTTTGGTGCTCTCTGTCTGGCTCCTCGTCCCTTGATTCGAGGCCTTCCTTCTCGGCTCCGTAGCACGTCACAGATCTACTGCTTTCTCCATGTCTATTCTATTCTATTTCCTCATCTCTCTTTGTCCAGGTCCCTGCCGCTATTCTTTTTTCCTCTGTCATGCTGCAGGGTTTTTTTTTGCATCTCCTTCCTGCTCCCCGTTCTTCATTTTCGGTCTGTGTCCTGCTCCCTCTTCTTCTTTCTGCTGCCGCTCTTGCTCTCTTGCTGCTGCTTCTTTCTCCATGTCTGTGGGACTGCCTGTCCCCGTCCTTCTCTCGCCGTCCCTTTCCCTGCTTGGTGCTTTCTCGTTCCACCGCCGCTGTCCAGCCACCTGTCACTTTTCTCCTCTCTTGTAGTGGCCTGCACCCTGCTCCTCATTTTTGGCAGCCTCTGCCGAGCAGCGCGTCTCTCCGGGAGGCGACGGACGGACTGTTCGCCGCTGGATCAACGGGCGCAGCTGCGGGAAGGAGTGCCGAGGTGTCGGAGGGGCAGAGGGAGCGTCGGGGGCCCCGAGCCCCGGAGCAGAGCGGCTCCCGGGACTGGCTGGGTGCGTGACTGAGTAAAGACCTGCGGTCCCTTTTGCCCTGGCGGCTGCGTTTGTGCTTGGTTTGCACGGGACGAGGGGCTGCGCCAGAGGCCAGGGGAGGAGGGGACGGGCTGTGGGGCTGGGGCGACGGCCCCCTGTTCCTGCCGGGGTCCAGCCGTGGGCCGGGGCCGGGGGAGCCCCAGGTGCGGGCAGCGGGGCTGATGGCGACGGCCCCTCCCTGTGCCGGTGGAGGGCCCGGTGCTGCCGTGGCGCGGGTGGCCGTGGAGGGGCCGGTGCTGCCGTGGCGCGGGTGGCCGTGGAGGGGCCGGTACGATCGCTGCTGCCACCCGGTGAGCAAAGTTCGGTACTGCGGCTCGGGCGGCGCCAATGCGCGGTGGCGCCGTGTCCAAGAGCTCGCTGCTGCCACCCGGTGAGCAAAGTTCGGTACTGCCGCTCGAGTGGCGCAGGTGCTTTGCGCGCTGGGAGGAGCCGTGCACTGTGTGTCCGGCGCTGCAATAAGGAACGCCTGCCTGCTTGCTGAAGTGCCCAAAGGGCTTCAGAGAGTCTTTGTGTTTGCCCAATGACGGCATCGTGGGCTCCAGCCGTGGGCCGGGGCCGGAAGAGCCCCAGGTGCGGGCAGCGGGGCTGATGGCGACGGCCCCTCCCTGTGCCGGTAGAGGGCCCGGTGCTGCCGTGCCGGGCCCGATGCGAGCCGAAGGAGGAGCGGAGCCATAGCCGGGTTGCGGCTGCAGCGAGGGAGAAGGTGAGCGCGGGGTATGGGGGGGGGGGTTGGATGGAGCGGCGGGTCCCGGGGAAAAGCCCCCGGGAGGGCGGGGTCCGTGTCGAGGGCAAGGAGCGATGGGGGTGCGGCGCCGTGTCGGAGCCGCGAGTCGGGGTCTGCTCGGAGCCGGAGCCGGCGCTGGGGGCCGCCCCCGCCCCCGCTGGCACCGCCCCCGCCCCCGCTGGCGCCGCCCCCTCTCCCGCTGGCGCCGCCCCCTCTCCGCTGGCGCCGCCCCCTCTCCGCTGGCGCCGCCCCCTCTCCCGCTGGCGCCGCCCCCTCTCCCGCTGGCGCCGCCCCCTCTCCCGCTGGCGCCGCCCCCTCTCCCGCTGGCGCCGCCCCCTCTCCCGCTGGCGCCGCCCCCTCTCCCGCTGGCGCCGCCCCCTCTCCCGCTGGCGCCGCCCCCTCTCCCGCTGGCGCCGCCCCCTCTCCCGCTGGCGCCGCCCCCTCTCCCGCTGGCGCCGCCCCCTCCCCCGCTGGCGCCGCCCCCTCCCCCGCTGGCGCCGCCCCCTCCCCCGCTGGCGCCGCCCCCTCCCCCGCTGGCGCCGCCCCCTCCCCCGCTGGCGCCGCCCCCTCCCCCGCTGGCGCCGCCCCCGCCCCCGCTGGCGCCGCCCCCGCCCCCGCTGGCGCCGCCCCCGCCCCCGCTGGCGCCGCCCCCGCCCCCGCTGGCGCCGCCCCCGCCCCCGCTGGCGCCGCCCCCGCCCCCGCTGGCGCCGCCCCCGCCCCCGCTGGCGCCGCCCCCGCCCCCGCTGGCGCCGCCCCCGCTGGCGCCGCCCCCGCTGGCGCCGCCCCCGCTGGCGCCGCCCCCGCTGGCGCCGCCCCCGCTGGCGCCGCCCCCGCTGGCGCCGCCCCCGCTGGCGCCGCCCCCGCTGGCGCCGCCCCCGCTGGCGCCGCCCCCGCCCCCGCTGGCGCCGCCCCCGCCCCCGCTGGCGCCGCCCCCGCCCCCGCTGGCGCCGCCCCCGCCCCCGCTGGCGCCGCCCCCGCCCCCGCTGGCGCCGCCCCCGCCCCCGCTGGCGCCGCCCCCGCCCCCGCTGGCGCCGCCCCCGCCCCCGCTGGCGCCGCCCCCGCCCCCGCTGGCGCCGCCGGCACCGCCCCCCGCTGGCGCCGCCGGCACCGCCCCCCGCCCCCGCTGGCGCCGCCCCCGCTGGCACCGCCCCCGCCCCCGCTGGCGCCGCCCCCGGCCCCGCTGGCGCCGCCCCCTGGCCGCAACGCGGTACTGCAGCCCGGCGTTCGGCTCAGAGTGTGGCCCCTCCGGCGCGCCGTCGGCTCGTGGCGCATGCGCGGTGCGGCGGAGCAGCATGGCGGCGGGCTGGTGTTCGGTGCCGGGGCGGCGGGGGAGCAGAGAGGCCAGCGGTGAGGCGCGGGCTCCCCTCCAGCGGGTGTGGGGGTGCGTGGTGGCTGCTCGAGGGTGGTGGGACGGGAAGCTTGGAGCCGGCCGCTGCGGCAGGCTGCAGGAGGCGAGCCGGGTGCGGGCAGCCCCGGGGCCAGAGGCGGGAGGTGACGGAAGGGAATGGGAGAAGGAGGCGGGCACCCCCCCCCCCCCCCAAGTCGGCAGTGCTCCCCCGGCCCCGCTCGCCCCGCGCAGCCGCCCCCAGCTGCAGCACGTCCCCTGAAGCCTGTGTCCCGGAGCGCCCGGCCTCCCCCAAGGCCCGTGGTGCGGGCTGCCTCGGCCTCCCTGAACGCGGTCGCCGCTGCTTGTTTATGTGTGGCAGGGGCTGCGCTGAGTTCGCGTTTGTCCGTTCGTGCCCTGGGGATGCCGTTGGCTGCGCCCGCTCCGGGCTTGTGTGGGCTGCGTGTGCCGGGCCCCGCTGTGCTGGCGGCGTGGGGGCGAAAAGGGAGAGGCGGAGCGCTGAGTGGCTGCGGACAGGAGGTGGCGCGGCTGAAGCTGGAGAGTCCCGAGAAGGCTGAAGAAGAAGAAGAAATGGAAGGCCACCTGGCTGGCAGCTGCCTGGCGCTGCGGGTGAGGAAGGCTCCTTCTTGGTAGCCCGCAGCAGGCCAGGCCGCCAGCGTGCCCCGCAGGGTCTGTATGTGTCACCAGCAGCAGCATGGTCCGGTTGTGGAGCGCGCGAGCGCGGCTGCGTGCGTAGGGAGCCTTGTCTCGTAAGAGCTGCGAGACATGGACGTTTTGTCTTAGGTGGGGGACAGCCAAGCGACCGGAGTTACGGAAGAGGAATGGAGGAGAGCAGGACGGAGAAGCGTCTGAAGCGGCAGAGTCTCCCGGGAGCGCGGAGAGCGAGAGCTGCAGTGAGTGGCGGGCCCTCGGGGCCCTGTCGCCCCTCTTCTGCGTCCCGAGCTGTGCCCTGGATCCTTCTCTCTCCCACGCTGCTGTGATTTTTTTTTTTTTTCTTTTTCCTTTTGTTTTCCTTTCCCTGTACCTCCCGTCTTCTGTCTGTGTGTGTGTTCTGCTCCCTCTCCCTCTTTTTCTCCCTTCAGAATTTCTCTAGCCGGCTCCCTGTCTCTATTTGTCTGTCCTGCTGGCTGTCCGGTCGTTTCTTGCTGTACCTCCCTGTCCAGCCGGCTCTCTTTTTGCTCTCCCTTTTTGCCTTTCTCTCCTTCTCTGTCCTGCTTTGTGGCCCTTTCTTCTCTTTCTCTCCCTCTCTGTTCTCTAGCCCCTTGCTGGTTTGTTTTGGGGTTTCCCTGCACACACGCCCCCCACCCCTTTCTTGGTCTCTTTGTCTAGATCTGACCCTTTCTTTGTTTCTCGGTCCCTTTTTTCCTGTTCACTGTCCTTTTTCTCTCTCTGTCTGTGTCCCCTGCTCTCCGTTGCTATCTTTATCTCTCCTTTCTTCTTCATCTCCTCCCCCTGCCCCCGTCTCTCTCTCCCTCTTTCGCGCTCACCGGCCCTACATTTTCGTGCTCCGTCTCTGCAAGGCTCCTCGTCCCTGTATTTCTTGATTTCTCTACCTCTCTGGCGTTTCCTTTCGACCCTTCTTTCTCTCTGAGCTTCTCGGTCTTCTCCCTTGTCTTATTTTCCTCTTCCTAGTGCTCTGCCCTGCTCCCCATCGCTTATTTTCTCTCTCCGTTTCTCTGCCCTGCTCCCCGTCCCTGTCTTTCTTTCTCCGTCCCCCTCTGCTGCTCCACAGCAGTGTTTTTCCTTTCTCCAGCGCTCTGACCTGCTCCCCACCCCCCTCCCCCCTTTTTCTCTCTGTCATTCTTCCTGCTTCCCTGGACCTCTCTCTCTGCAATCTCGAGTCCTACTCCCTGTTTGTATCCCACTGTCCTGGTCCCCATCCCTCTCTTTGCCTCTCTATCCCTTTGTCCCTGTTTTTTCTTTCTCCGTCTCTCTGCCCTGCTGCCTAGTTCTGTCCGGTTCCCTTTCTGTTTGCTGGGTTGTTTTTTTTTTTCTCTCTTCATTCTTCTGCTTTGCTCTGTGTTCCCTCCCTCTCACTCCTGCAGCGTCCTGCTGTGTGTTACCTGTCCTTCTCCCTCTTGATATTTTTGCTCTTGCTCTGTCCCTCTGTCCTGCTGCCTGGAAGTAATTTTTTCTTCTCTGCATTTCTGTTCTTCTGACCATGGCTGTTTTTTCATTCTCCACCTCTCTCTCTCCTGCTCGCCAGCCTCGCCTTTCTCTCCCTGACGTTCTTTCCTCTTCCCAGTCCCTCTGCTTTTGTGTATCCTTGCACTCCACTCCCTCTGTCACGCTGTCTTGCTCCCCATCCCTCCCTTTCCTTTCTACCCTTCCGATGTCTGTGTCCCCCAAGCCCGCTTTGTACGTGTCCCTGTCAACACCCTTCTGTCACTCTTCTTCCCTTGCTGCTCTTGCTCTTTTTCTCTCTCTTCCTCTGTGCTGCGGCCCATCGCTGTTTTTAACTCCTCCATCCCTTTGTCCCGCTCCCTGTCCTTGTCAGTTTTGCCCTGTGCTCCAGGCTTTCCTTGTTTTCTGCATCTCTGTCCTTTTCCCTGTACCCTTTTTCTCTCTGCTCCTCAGTCCTTCTGCCTCGTCTTGTTTTTCTCTTTCTGCCGTCCCTCTCTTTTTGTCTGTGACCCTCTGTGCTCTTCTCCTTCTCCCTCTCAGTTTGCGGTTGTCCTATGTGTCCCCCTCTCTGTCTCTCTCTTCTGCTGTCCTGCTCCCCAGCCCCGTTATTTATTGCTTCACCCCTCGGTCTTGCTCTCAGTCCCTGTTTTCTCTCGTGCTCCGCCTCGCTGCCGTTCTCTCTGTTGCTCTCGTTTGCTGTCTGTCCCAGCGTCCTGCTCCCTGTCGCGCTCTCTGTTTCACAGTCTGGCGTCGTGTCCCTCACCTGTTTTCTCTCTCACTCTGTCCTTCCTCCTGGCTTTTCCTTGTCCCTCTGGCCTCTTACTCGTCGCTACTTTTTTCTTCCTTTCTCTACCTCTCTGCCTCTGCCCTGTCGCTTTCTTCCTCTCTCTCTCTGCAATGTTTCTTTCTCCATCTGTGCCCCCCTCCCTGTCCCTTTTCTCTTGTTCTCTCTGTCCTCCATCCTCCCCGTAACTCTTTGTCTGTGTATCTCCATACTGCTGCCTGTCCCTTTGTTTCTCGCTATATGCCCCTGTCCAGCTTGCTGTCCCGTTGTTCTCCTCTGTGCTGAACCGTGGCCTTTTCTATCATCCTGCAGCCCATCACCGATTTTACTTTCTCCACCTCTTTGGCCTGATCTGTGTGTCTCCTGCCCCCGTCCATCTGGCTTGTTCGCTCTACTTGTGTCTCCCTCCAGTGTTCTTTATTCCTCCGATTCAGTTTCTCTCTTGATCCATCAGTTCTGCTGCCCGCTCGTCGTTCTCTGTCTCTCTCTCTTTCCCTCTGTGCTGTTCCTGCGCGTAGCGCGCGAGCAAGCGAGGCTACGTGCCTGGGGATCCTTGTCTCGTAAGAGCTGCGAGACATGGACGTTTTCTCTTAGGTGGGGGACAGCCAAGCGACCGGAGTTACGGAAGAGGAATGGAGGAGAGCAGGAGAGAGAAGCGTCTGAAGCGGCAGAGTCTCCCGGGAGCGCGGAGAGCGAGAGCCGCGGTGAGTGGCGGGCCCTCGGGGCCCTGTCGCCCCTCTTCTGCGTCCCGGGCCCTCCCCTGGATCCTTCTCTCTCCCACGCTGCTGTGATTTTTTTTTTTTTTTTCTTTTTCCTTTTGTTTTCCTTTCCCTGTACCTCCCGTCTTCTGTCTGTGTTTGTGTTCTGCTCCCTCTCCCTCTTTTTCTCCCTTCAGAATTTCTCTAGCCGGCTCCCTGTCTCTCTTTCTCTGTCCTGCTGGCTGTCCGGTCGTTTCTTGCTGTACCTCCCTGTCCAGCCGGCTCTCTTTTTGCTCTCCCTTTTTGCCTTTCTCTCCTTCTCTGTCCTGCTTCGTGGCCCTTTCTTCTCTTTCTCTCCCTCTCTGTTCTCTAGCCCCTTGCTGGTTTGTTTTGGGGTTTCCCTGCACACACGCCCCCCACCCCTTTCTTGGTCTCTTTGTCTAGATCTGACCCTTTCTTTGTTTCTCGGTCCCTTTTTTCCTGTTCACTGTCCTTTTTCTCTCTCTGTCTGTGTCCCCTGCGCTCCGTTGCCATCTTTATCTCTCCTTTCTTCTTCATCTCCTCCCCCTGCCCCCGTCTCTCTCTCCCTCTTTCGCGCTCACCGGCCCTACATTTTCGTGCTCCGTCTCTGCAAGGCTCCTCGTCCCTGTATTTCTTGATTTCTCTACCTCTCTGGCGTTTCCTTTCGACCCTTCTTTCTCTCTGAGCTCCTCGGTCTTCTCCCTTGTCTTATTTTCCTCTTCCTAGTGCTCTGCCCTGCTCCCCATCGCTTATTTTCTCTCTCCGTTTCTCTGCCCTGCTCCCCGTCCCTGTCTTTCTTTCTCCGTCCCCCTCTGCTGCTCCACAGCAGAGTTTTTCCTTTCTCCGGCTCTCTGACCCGCTCCCCGCCCACCCAGGTTGACCGTCCCAGGTTTTGTTCTGCGTCTCCATCCTGCCGCTGTCCTCATCTATCCTTTTGTGCCCTTCTCTTTCTGTCTCTTTTCATGTGTCCCCGCTGCTTTTTTTCCCATCTCTGTCCAGCTCCCTGTCCCTTTCCTTTTTCCTCTTGCTGTCCTTTTGCCCTGCTTCCTCTTGCTGTTTTTTCTGCCTTTCTCTCTCTGCGCCATTCCCTCTCCCATCCTTTCTTTCTCGATCCCCCTGTGCAGCTCGCTGTCCCTTGTTTCCTTTCTCTCTTCCTCGGTATTTTTTTTCTTTCTCCATACCTCTCTCCCGCTGCCCGTCACGGTCGCATTTCTCCCCCCAACGCTGTCCTGCTCTGTCCCTTTTCTCTCTCTCTGTCGTTTTGTCCCGCTCCCTGTGTTTGTTTTTTAATTCCTCCCTCAGGGTCCCTCAGCCCGGTGCTGTTTTTTCCCTTCTCCGCCTCTGTCTCCTGCTGCCCAGCTGAGGCTTTTCCCCCTCCGTCTCTGTCCTGCTCCCCCGTCTCTTACTTGTGCCTGTCTTTCACTTTGTCCTGCCTCCTTGTCCCCTTTTTCTCTCTCAGTATCACCTTGTCCCGCTCCCTGTCCCTGTCTTTCTCTGACAATCTGTCCCGCTCCTTGTCCTTCTCTTTCCCTTTGCTGTTATTCCCCGTCCTTGTTCTGGCCTTTCTTCCTTCTCTTTCTGTCCTGCTGCCCCAGTGCCTCTTTTTCCACCGCTGTCCTGCTCCCTGGCCCTTGTTTCCTCTCGCCGTCCCTCTGTCCTGCTTCCTGTCCCCAGTTTTTCTGTCTCTCTTTCTCGATCCTGCTGCCTGTCCGGTCGTTTCTTGCTGTACCTGCCTGTGCAGCCGGCTCTCCCTTTTTGCCTTTCTCTCCTTCTCTTCCTGCTTCCCGGCCCGTTCTTGTCTTCCTCTCTGTCTGTCCTCTATCCCCTTGCTGGTTTGTGTTGGGGTTCCAACCCTGACCACCCACCCCCTTCTTCGTCTGACCCTTTCTTTGTTTCTTAGTACGTTTCTTCCTGTTGCCTGTCCTTTTTCTCTCTCTGTCAGTGTGTCCTGCACTGCGTGGGACGGTGGTGGGAGGCTGAAAAAGGGTGGGAAGCTGGGGGGGCGGAGTGGAGGCTGGAAAGAGGTAGGAGGTTGCAGAGGGGTGGGAAGCTGAATTAAGTAGAGGCCAGCAAAAAGGGAGTTCGGAGGCTATCGAGGGGTGGGAGGCAGGGGGGGAGGGGGGGCGAGGAGGGGGGAGTAGAGGCCAGGAAAAAAAAGGAGGCCGGAAAGGGGTGGGAGGCTGCAGAGGGGTGGGAGGCCAGGGGCGAGAGTAGAGGCCAGAAAAAAGGGGAGGCCGGGGGGTGCGAGTAGAGGCCAGAAAGGCCCGTTTTTGTGGCTTCTTCCCTGTCTTTATCTCTCTTTCCTGCCTTGTTTACTCCTCTGATTCAAGTTCTCTCTCGATCCGTGTGTTCTGCTTCCCACTCATCATATTCTCTCTTTTTCTCTGTCCTGTTCCTGAGGCTTCTTGTCTAGGAAGCCACGTCTCGTATGAGCTCTAAGACAGCCACATGCATTTTCTCTCAGGTGCAGGAGAGCCAAACGATTGGAGTTGCGGAAGAAGAAGGGAAGAGAGAAGGGGAGAGAAACATCTGAAGTGTCAAAGTCTCCCGGCAGCACCGAGAGTGAGAGCTGCGGTGAGTCGTGGGCCCTCGGGGCCCTGTCACCCCTCTTGTGCATCCTGGGCCCTCCCCGGCTCCCTCTCTTTCCCCCACTGCTACGATTATTTTTTTTTTCTGCTCTTGTGTACCTTCTTTCTCCATCTGTCTCTGACTTGTCCCCATCTTTTAGGTCCTCCCTCTTTCTGCCCTGCAGCCCGTGGCATTTTTTTCCTTCTTCCCCTCTTTCTGTTCAGCTCCCGGTTACTAGTTTTGCTTTCCTCCTACTCTGTAGCCTGTCAGTACTTTTGCTGTCTTTGGTGCTCTCTGTCTGGCTCCTCGTCCCTTGATTCGAGGCCTTCCTTCTCGGCTCCGTAGCACGTCACAGATCTACTGCTTTCTCCATGTCTATTCTATTCTATTTCCTCATCTCTCTTTGTCCAGGTCCCTGCCGCTATTCTTTTTTCCTCTGTCATGCTGCAGGGTTTTTTTTTTGCATCTCCTTCCTGCTCCCCGTTCTTCATTTTCGGTCTGTGTCCTGCTCCCTCTTCTTCTTTCTGCTGCCGCTCTTGCTCTCTTGCTGCTGCTTCTTTCTCCATGTCTGTGGGACTGCCTGTCCCCGTCCTTCTCTCGCCGTCCCTTTCCCTGCTTGGTGCTTTCTCGTTCCACCGCCGCTGTCCAGCCACCTGTCACTTTTCTCCTCTCTTGTAGTGGCCTGCACCCTGCTCCTCATTTTTGGCAGCCTCTGCCGAGCAGCGCGTCTCTCCGGGAGGCGACGGACGGACTGTTCGCCGCTGGATCAACGGGCGCAGCTGCGGGAAGGAGTGCCGAGGTGTCGGAGGGGCAGAGGGAGCGTCGGGGGCCCCGAGCCCCGGAGCAGAGCGGCTCCCGGGACTGGCTGGGTGCGTGACTGAGTAAAGACCTGCGGTCCCTTTTGCCCTGGCGGCTGCGTTTGTGCTTGGTTTGCACGGGACGAGGGGCTGCGCCAGAGGCCAGGGGAGGAGGGGACGGGCTGTGGGGCTGGGGCGACGGCCCCCTGTTCCTGCCGGGGTCCAGCCGTGGGCCGGGGCCGGGGGAGCCCCAGGTGCGGGCAGCGGGGCTGATGGCGACGGCCCCTCCCTGTGCCGGTGGAGGGCCCGGTGCTGCCGTGGCGCGGGTGGCCGTGGAGGGGCCGGTGCTGCCGTGGCGCGGGTGGCCGTGGAGGGGCCGGTACGATCGCTGCTGCCACCCGGTGAGCAAAGTTCGGTACTGCGGCTCGGGCGGCGCCAATGCGCGGTGGCGCCGTGTCCAAGAGCTCGCTGCTGCCACCCGGTGAGCAAAGTTCGGTACTGCCGCTCGAGTGGCGCAGGTGCTTTGCGCGCTGGGAGGAGCCGTGCCCTGTGTGTCCGGCGCTGCAATAACGAACGCCTGCCTGCTTGCTGAAGTGCCCAAAGGGCTTCAGAGAGTCTTTGTGTTTGCCCAATGACGGCATCGTGGGCTCCAGCCGTGGGCCGGGGCCGGAAGAGCCCCAGCTGCGGGCAGCGGGGCTGATGGCGACGGCCCCTCCCTCTGCCGGTAGAGGGCCCGGTGCTGCCGTGCCGGGCCCGATGCGAGCCGAAGGAGGAGCGGAGCCATAGCCGGGTTGCGGCTGCAGCGAGGGAGAAGGTGAGCGCGGGGTATGGGGGGGGGGGGTTGGATGGAGCGGCGGGTCCCGGGGAAAAGCCCCCGGGAGGGCGGGGTCCGTGTCGAGGGCAAGGAGCGATGGGGGTGCGGCGCCGTGTCGGAGCCGCGAGTCGGGGTCTGCTCGGAGCCGGAGCCGGCGCTGGGGGCCGCCCCCGCCCCCGCTGGCGCCGCCCCCTCTCCCGCTGGCGCCGCCCCCTCTCCCGCTGGCGCCGCCCCCTCTCCCGCTGGCGCCGCCCCCTCTCCCGCTGGCGCCGCCCCCTCTCCCGCTGGCGCCGCCCCCTCTCCCGCTGGCGCCGCCCCCGCCCCCGCTGGCGCCGCCCCCGCCCCCGCTGGCGCCGCCCCCGCCCCCGCTGGCGCCGCCCCCGCCCCCGCTGGCGCCGCCCCCCGCCCCCGCTGGCGCCGCCCCCGCCCCCGCTGGCGCCGCCCCCGCCCCCGCTGGCGCCGCCCCCCGCCCCCGCTGGCGCCGCCCCCGCCCCCGCTGGCGCCGCCCCCGCCCCCGCTGGCGCCGCCCCCGCCCCCGCTGGCGCCGCCCCCGCCCCCGCTGGCGCCGCCCCCGCCCCCGCTGGCGCCGCCCCCGCCCCCGCTGGCGCCGCCCCCGCCCCCGCTGGCGCCGCCCCCGCTGGCGCCGCCCCCGCCCCCGCTGGCGCCGCCCCCGCCCCCGCTGGCGCCGCCGGCACCGCCCCCGCCCCCGCTGGCGCCGCCCCCGCCCCCGCTGGCGCCGCCCCCTCCCCCGCTGGCGCCGCCCCCGCCCCCGCTGGCGCCGCCCCCGCTGGCACCGCCCCCTCCCCCGCTGGCGCCGCCCCCGGCCCCGCTGGCGCCGCCCCCTGGCCGCAACGCGGTACTGCAGCCCGGCGTTCGGCTCAGAGTGTGGCCCCTCCGGCGCGCCGTCGGCTCGTGGCGCATGCGCGGTGCGGCGGAGCAGCATGGCGGCGGGCTGGTGTTCGGTGCCGGGGCGGCGGGGGAGCAGAGAGGCCAGCGGTGAGGCGCGGGCTCCCCTCCAGCGGGTGTGGGGGTGCGTGGTGGCTGCTCGAGGGTGGTGGGACGGGAAGCTTGGAGCCGGCCGCTGCGGCAGGCTGCAGGAGGCGAGCCGGGTGCGGGCAGCCCCGGGGCCAGAGGCGGGAGGTGACGGAAGGGAATGGGAGAAGGAGGCGGGCACCCCCCCCCCCCCCCAAGTCGGCAGTGCTCCCCCGGCCCCGCTCGCCCCGCGCAGCCGCCCCCAGCTGCAGCACGTCCCCTGAAGCCTGTGTCCCGGAGCGCCCGGCCTCCCCCAAGGCCCGTGGTGCGGGCTGCCTCGGCCTCCCTGAACGCGGTCGCCGCTGCTTGTTTATGTGTGGCAGGGGCTGCGCTGAGGACGCGTTTGTCCGTTCGTGCCCTGGGGATGCCGTTGGCTGCGCCCGCTCCGGGCTTGTGTGGGCTGCGTGTGCCGGGCCCCGCTGTGCTGGCGGCGTGGGGGCGAAAAGGGAGAGGCGGAGCGCTGAGTGGCTGCGGACAGGAGGTGGCGCGGCTGAAGCTGGAGAGTCCCGAGAAGGCTGAAGAAGAAGAAGAAATGGAAGGCCACCTGGCTGGCAGCTGCCTGGCGCTGCGGGTGAGGAAGGCTCCTTCTTGGTAGCCCGCAGCAGGCCAGGCCGCCAGCGTGCCCCGCAGGGTCTGTATGTGTCACCAGCAGCAGCATGGTCCGGTTGTGGAGCGCGCGAGCGCGGCTGCGTGCGTAGGGAGCCTTGTCTCGTAAGAGCTGCGAGACATGGACGTTTTGTCTTAGGTGGGGGACAGCCAAGCGACCGGAGTTACGGAAGAGGAATGGAGGAGAGCAGGACAGAGAAGCGTCTGAAGCGGCAGAGTCTCCCGGGAGCGCGGAGAGCGAGAGCTGCGGTGAGTGGCGGGCCCTCGGGGCCCTGTCGCCCCTCTTCTGCGTCCCGAGCTGTGCCCTGGATCCTTCTCTCTCCCACGCTGCTGTGATTTTTTTTTTTTTTTCTTTTTCCTTTTGTTTTCCTTTCCCTGTACCTCCCGTCTTCTGTCTGTGTTTGTGTTCTGCTCCCTCTCCCTCTTTTTCTCCCTTCAGAATTTCTCTAGCCGGCTCCCTGTCTCTATTTGTCTGTCCTGCTGGCTGTCCGGTCGTTTCTTGCTGTACCTCCCTGTCCAGCCGGCTCTCTTTTTGCTCTCCCTTTTTGCCTTTCTCTCCTTCTCTGTCCTGCTTTGTGGCCCTTTCTTCTCTTTCTCTCCCTCTCTGTTCTCTAGCCCCTTGCTGGTTTGTTTTGGGGTTTCCCTGCACACACGCCCCCCACCCCTTTCTTGGTCTCTTTGTCTAGATCTGACCCTTTCTTTGTTTCTCGGTCCCTTTTTTCCTGTTCACTGTCCTTTTTCTCTCTCTGTCTGTGTCCCCTGCTCTCCGTTGCTATCTTTATCTCTCCTTTCTTCTTCATCTCCTCCCCCTGCCCCCGTCTCTCTCTCCCTCTTTCGCGCTCACCGGCCCTACATTTTCGTGCTCCGTCTCTGCAAGGCTCCTCGTCCCTGTATTTCTTGATTTCTCTACCTCTCTGGCGTTTCCTTTCGACCCTTCTTTCTCTCTGAGCTTCTCGGTCTTCTCCCTTGTCTTATTTTCCTCTTCCTAGTGCTCTGCCCTGCTCCCCATCGCTTATTTTCTCTCTCCGTTTCTCTGCCCTGCTCCCCGTCCCTCTCTCTCTTTCTCCGTCCCCCTCTGCTGCTCCACAGCAGTGTTTTTCCTTTCTCCGGCTCTCTGACCTGCTCCCCACCCCCCTCCCCCCTTTTTCTCTCTGTCATTCTTCCTGCTTCCCTGGACCTCTCTCTCTGCAATCTCGAGTCCTACTCCCTGTTTGTATCCCACTGTCCTGGTCCCCATCCCTCTCTTTGCCTCTCTATCCCTTTGTCCCTGTTTTTTCTTTCTCCGTCTCTCTGCCCTGCTGCCTAGTTCTGTCCGGTTCCCTTTCTGTTTGCTGGGTTGTTTTTTTTTTTCTCTCTTCATTCTTCTGCTTTGCTCTGTGTTCCCTCCCTCTCACTCCTGCAGCGTCCTGCTGTGTGTTACCTGTCCTTCTCCCTCTTGATATTTTTGCTCTTGCTCTGTCCCTCTGTCCTGCTGCCTGGAAGTAATTTTTTCTTCTCTGCATTTCTGTTCTTCTGACCATGGCTGTTTTTTCATTCTCCACCTCTCTCTCTCCTGCTCGCCAGCCTCGCCTTTCTCTCCCTGACGTTCTTTCCTCTTCCCAGTCCCTCTGCTTTTGTGTATCCTTGCACTCCACTCCCTCTGTCACGCTGTCTTGCTCCCCATCCCTCCCTTTCCTTTCTACCCTTCCGATGTCTGTGTCCCCCAAGCCCGCTTTGTACGTGTCCCTGTCAACACCCTTCTGTCACTCTTCTTCCCTTGCTGCTCTTGCTCTTTTTCTCTCTCTTCCTCTGTGCTGCGGCCCATCGCTGTTTTTAACTCCTCCATCCCTTTGTCCCGCTCCCTGTCCTTGTCAGTTTTGCCCTGTGCTCCAGGCTTTCCTTGTTTTCTGCATCTCTGTCCTTTTCCCTGGACCCTTTTTCTCTCTGCTCCTCAGTCCTTCTGCCTCGTCTTGTTTTTCTCTTTCTGCCGTCCCTCTCTTTTTGTCTGTGACCCTCTGTGCTCTTCTCCTTCTCCCTCTCAGTTTGCGGTTGTCCTATGTGTCCCCCTCTCTGTCTCTCTCTTCTGCTGTCCTGCTCCCCAGCCCCGTTATTTATTGCTTCACCCCTCGGTCTTGCTCTCAGTCCCTGTTTTCTCTCGTGCTCCGCCTCGCTGCCGTTCTCTCTGTTGCTCTCGTTTGCTGTCTGTCCCAGCGTCCTGCTCCCTGTCGCGCTCTCTGTTTCACAGTCTGGCGTCGTGTCCCTCACCTGTTTTCTCTCTCACTCTGTCCTTCCTCCTGGCTTTTCCTTGTCCCTCTGGCCTCTTACTCGTCGCTACTTTTTTCTTCCTTTCTCTACCTCTCTGCCTCTGCCCTGTCGCTTTCTTCCTCTCTCTCTCTGCAATGTTTCTTTCTCCATCTGTGCCCCCCTCCCTGTCCCTTTTCTCTTGTTCTCTCTGTCCTCCATCCTCCCCGTAACTCTTTGTCTGTGTATCTCCATACTGCTGCCTGTCCCTTTGTTTCTCGCTATATGCCCCTGTCCAGCTTGCTGTCCCGTTGTTCTCCTCTGTGCTGAACCGTGGCCTTTTCTATCATCCTGCAGCCCATCACCGATTTTACTTTCTCCACCTCTTTGGCCTGATCTGTGTGTCTCCTGCCCCCGTCCATCTGGCTTGTTCGCTCTACTTGTGTCTCCCTCCAGTGTTCTTTATTCCTCCGATTCAGTTTCTCTCTTGATCCATCAGTTCTGCTGCCCGCTCGTCGTTCTCTGTCTCTCTCTCTTTCCCTCTGTGCTGTTCCTGCGCGTAGCGCGCGAGCAAGCGAGGCTACGTGCCTGGGGATCCTTGTCTCGTAAGAGCTGCGAGACATGGACGTTTTCTCTTAGGTGGGGGACAGCCAAGCGACCGGAGTTACGGAAGAGGAATGGAGGAGAGCAGGAGAGAGAAGCGTCTGAAGCGGCAGAGTCTCCCGGGAGCGCGGAGAGCGAGAGCTGCGGTGAGTGGCGGGCCCTCGGGGCCCTGTCGCCCCTCTTCTGCGTCCCGGGCCCTCCCCTGGATCCTTCTCTCTCCCACGCTGCTGTGATTTTTTTTTTTTTTTTCTTTTTCCTTTTGTTTTCCTTTCCCTGTACCTCCCGTCTTCTGTCTGTGTTTGTGTTCTGCTCCCTCTCCCTCTTTTTCTCCCTTCAGAATTTCTCTAGCCGGCTCCCTGTCTCTCTTTCTCTGTCCTGCTGGCTGTCCGGTCGTTTCTTGCTGTACCTCCCTGTCCAGCCGGCTCTCTTTTTGCTCTCCCTTTTTGCCTTTCTCTCCTTCTCTGTCCTGCTTCGTGGCCCTTTCTTCTCTTTCTCTCCCTCTCTGTTCTCTAGCCCCTTGCTGGTTTGTTTTGGGGTTTCCCTGCACACACGCCCCCCGCCCCTTTCTTGGTCTCTTTGTCTAGATCTGACCCTTTCTTTGTTTCTCGGTCCCTTTTTTCCTGTTCACTGTCCTTTTTCTCTCTCTGTCTGTGTCCCCTGCGCTCCGTTGCCATCTTTATCTCTCCTTTCTTCTTCATCTCCTCCCCCTGCCCCCGTCTCTCTCTCCCTCTTTCGCGCTCACCGGCCCTACATTTTCGTGCTCCGTCTCTGCAAGGCTCCTCGTCCCTGTATTTCTTGATTTCTCTACCTCTCTGGCGTTTCCTTTCGACCCTTCTTTCTCTCTGAGCTCCTCGGTCTTCTCCCTTGTCTTATTTTCCTCTTCCTAGTGCTCTGCCCTGCTCCCCATCGCTTATTTTCTCTCTCCGTTTCTCTGCCCTGCTCTCCGTCCCTGTCTGTCTTTCTCCGTCCCCCTCTGCTGCTCCACAGCAGAGTTTTTCCTTTCTCCGGCTCTCTGACCCGCTCCCCGCCCACCCAGGTTGACCGTCCCAGGTTTTGTTCTGCGTCTCCATCCTGCCGCTGTCCTCATCTATCCTTTTGTGCCCTTCTCTTTCTGTCTCTTTTCGTGTGTCCCCGCTGCTTTTTTTCCCATCTCTGTCCAGCTCCCTGTCCCTTTCCTTTTTCCTCTTGCTGTCCTTTTGCCCTGCTTCCTCTTGCTGTTTTTTCTGCCTTTCTCTCTCTGCGCCATTCCCTCTCCCATCCTTTCTTTCTCGATCCCCCTGTGCAGCTCGCTGTCCCTTGTTTCCTTTCTCTCTTCCTCGGTATTTTTTTTCTTTCTCCATACCTCTCTCCCGCTGCCCGTCACGGTCGCATTTCTCCCCCCAACGCTGTCCTGCTCTGTCCCTTTTCTCTCTCTCTGTCGTTTTGTCCCGCTCCCTGTGTTTGTTTTTTAATTCCTCCCTCAGGGTCCCTCAGCCCGGTGCTGTTTTTTCCCTTCTCCGCCTCTGTCTCCTGCTGCCCAGCTGAGGCTTTTCCCCCTCCGTCTCTGTCCTGCTCCCCCGTCTCTTACTTGTGCCTGTCTTTCACTTTGTCCTGCCTCCTTGTCCCCTTTTTCTCTCTCAGTATCACCTTGTCCCGCTCCCTGTCCCTGTCTTTCTCTGACAATCTGTCCCGCTCCTTGTCCTTCTCTTTCCCTTTGCTGTTATTCCCCGTCCTTGTTCTGGCCTTTCTTCCTTCTCTTTCTGTCCTGCTGCCCCAGTGCCTCTTTTTCCACCGCTGTCCTGCTCCCTGGCCCTTGTTTCCTCTCGCCGTCCCTCTGTCCTGCTTCCTGTCCCCAGTTTTTCTGTCTCTCTTTCTCGATCCTGCTGCCTGTCCGGTCGTTTCTTGCTGTACCTGCCTGTGCAGCCGGCTCTCCCTTTTTGCCTTTCTCTCCTTCTCTTCCTGCTTCCCGGCCCGTTCTTGTCTTCCTCTCTGTCTGTCCTCTATCCCCTTGCTGGTTTGTGTTGGGGTTCCAACCCTGACCACCCACCCCCTTCTTCGTCTGACCCTTTCTTTGTTTCTTAGTACGTTTCTTCCTGTTGCCTGTCCTTTTTCTCTCTCTGTCAGTGTGTCCTGCACTGCGTGGGACGGTGGTGGGAGGCTGAAAAAGGGTGGGAAGCTGGGGGGGCGGAGTGGAGGCTGGAAAGAGGTAGGAGGTTGCAGAGGGGTGGGAAGCTGAATTAAGTAGAGGCCAGCAAAAAGGGAGTTCGGAGGCTATCGAGGGGTGGGAGGCGGGGGGGGGGGGGCGAGGAGGGGGGAGTAGAGGCCAGGAAAAAAAAGGAGGCCGGAAAGGGGTGGGAGGCTGCAGAGGGGTGGGAGGCCGGGGGCGAGAGTAGAGGCCAGAAAAAAGGGGAGGCCGGGGGGTGCGAGTAGAGGCCAGAAAGGCCCGTTTTTGTGGCTTCTTCCCTGTCTTTATCTCTCTTTCCTGCCTTGTTTACTCCTCTGATTCAAGTTCTCTCTCGATCCGTGTGTTCTGCTTCCCACTCATCATATTCTCTCTTTTTCTCTGTCCTGTTCCTGAGGCTTCTTGTCTAGGAAGCCACGTCTCGTATGAGCTCTAAGACAGCCACATGCATTTTCTCTCAGGTGCAGGAGAGCCAAACGATTGGAGTTGCGGAAGAAGAAGGGAAGAGAGAAGGGGAGAGAAACATCTGAAGTGTCAAAGTCTCCCGGCAGCACCGAGAGTGAGAGCTGCGGTGAGTCGTGGGCCCTCGGGGCCCTGTCACCCCTCTTGTGCATCCTGGGCCCTCCCCGGCTCCCTCTCTTTCCCCCACTGCTACGATTATTTTTTTTTTCTGCTCTTGTGTACCTTCTTTCTCCATCTGTCTCTGACTTGTCCCCATCTTTTAGGTCCTCCCTCTTTCTGCCCTGCAGCCCGTGGCATTTTTTTCCTTCTTCCCCTCTTTCTGTTCAGCTCCCGGTTACTAGTTTTGCTTTCCTCCTACTCTGTAGCCTGTCAGTACTTTTGCTGTCTTTGGTGCTCTCTGTCTGGCTCCTCGTCCCTTGATTCGAGGCCTTCCTTCTCGGCTCCGTAGCACGTCACAGATCTACTGCTTTCTCCATGTCTATTCTATTCTATTTCCTCATCTCTCTTTGTCCAGGTCCCTGCCGCTATTCTTTTTTCCTCTGTCATGCTGCAGGGTTTTTTTTTGCATCTCCTTCCTGCTCCCCGTTCTTCATTTTCGGTCTGTGTCCTGCTCCCTCTTCTTCTTTCTGCTGCCGCTCTTGCTCTCTTGCTGCTGCTTCTTTCTCCATGTCTGTGGGACTGCCTGTCCCCGTCCTTCTCTCGCCGTCCCTTTCCCTGCTTGGTGCTTTCTCGTTCCACCGCCGCTGTCCAGCCACCTGTCACTTTTCTCCTCTCTTGTAGTGGCCTGCACCCTGCTCCTCATTTTTGGCAGCCTCTGCCGAGCAGCGCGTCTCTCCGGGAGGCGACGGACGGACTGTTCGCCGCTGGATCAACGGGCGCAGCTGCGGGAAGGAGTGCCGAGGTGTCGGAGGGGCAGAGGGAGCGTCGGGGGCCCCGAGCCCCGGAGCAGAGCGGCTCCCGGGACTGGCTGGGTGCGTGACTGAGTAAAGACCTGCGGTCCCTTTTGCCCTGGCGGCTGCGTTTGTGCTTGGTTTGCACGGGACGAGGGGCTGCGCCAGAGGCCAGGGGAGGAGGGGACGGGCTGTGGGGCTGGGGCGACGGCCCCCTGTTCCTGCCGGGGTCCAGCCGTGGGCCGGGGCCGGGGGAGCCCCAGGTGCGGGCAGCGGGGCTGATGGCGACGGCCCCTCCCTGTGCCGGTGGAGGGCCCGGTGCTGCCGTGGCGCGGGTGGCCGTGGAGGGGCCGGTGCTGCCGTGGCGCGGGTGGCCGTGGAGGGGCCGGTACGATCGCTGCTGCCACCCGGTGAGCAAAGTTCGGTACTGCGGCTCGGGCGGCGCCAATGCGCGGTGGCGCCGTGTCCAAGAGCTCGCTGCTGCCACCCGGTGAGCAAAGTTCGGTACTGCCGCTCGAGTGGCGCAGGTGCTTTGCGCGCTGGGAGGAGCCGTGCCCTGTGTGTCCGGCGCTGCAATAAGGAACGCCTGCCTGCTTGCTGAAGTGCCCAAAGGGCTTCAGAGAGTCTTTGTGTTTGCCCAATGACGGCATCGTGGGCTCCAGCCGTGGGCCGGGGCCGGAAGAGCCCCAGGTGCGGGCAGCGGGGCTGATGGCGACGGCCCCTCCCTGTGCCGGTAGAGGGCCCGGTGCTGCCGTGCCGGGCCCGATGCGAGCCGAAGGAGGAGCGGAGCCATAGCCGGGTTGCGGCTGCAGCGAGGGAGAAGGTGAGCGCGGGGTATGGGGGGGGGGGGTTGGATGGAGCGGCGGGTCCCGGGGAAAAGCCCCCGGGAGGGCGGGGTCCGTGTCGAGGGCAAGGAGCGATGGGGGTGCGGCGCCGTGTCGGAGCCGCGAGTCGGGGTCTGCTCGGAGCCGGAGCCGGCGCTGGGGGCCGCCCCCGCCCCCGCTGGCGCCGCCCCCGCCCCCGCTGGCGCCGCCCCCGCCCCCGCTGGCGCCGCCCCCGCCCCCGCTGGCGCCGCCCCCGCCCCCGCTGGCGCCGCCCCCGCCCCCGCTGGCGCCGCCCCCGCCCCCGCTGGCGCCGCCCCCGCCCCCGCTGGCGCCGCCCTTGCCCCCGCTGGCGCCGCCCCCGCCCCCGCTGGCGCCGCCCCCGCCCCCGCTGGCGCCGCCCCCGCCCCCGCTGGCGCCGCCCCCGCCCCCGCTGGCGCCGCCCCCGCCCCCGCTGGCGCCGCCCCCGCCCCCGCTGGCGCCGCCCCCGCCCCCGCTGGCGCCGCCCCCGCCCCCGCTGGCGCCGCCCCCGCCCCCGCTGGCGCCGCCCCCGCCCCCGCTGGCGCCGCCCCCGCCCCCGCTGGCGCCGCCCCCGCCCCCGCTGGCGCCGCCCCCGCCCCCGCTGGCGCCGCCCCCGCCCCCGCTGGCGCCGCCCCCGCCCCCGCTGGCGCCGCCCCCGCTGGCGCCGCCCCCGCTGGCGCCGCCCCCTCCCCCGCTGGCGCCGCCCCCGGCCCCGCTGGCGCCGCCCCCGGCCCCGCTGGCGCCGCCCCCTGGCCGCAACGCGGTACTGCAGCCCGGCGTTCGGCTCAGAGTGTGGCCCCTCCGGCGCGCCGTCGGCTCGTGGCGCATGCGCGGTGCGGCGGAGCAGCATGGCGGCGGGCTGGTGTTCGGTGCCGGGGCGGCGGGGGAGCAGAGAGGCCAGCGGTGAGGCGCGGGCTCCCCTCCAGCGGGTGTGGGGGTGCGTGGTGGCTGCTCGAGGGTGGTGGGACGGGAAGCTTGGAGCCGGCCGCTGCGGCAGGCTGCAGGAGGCGAGCCGGGTGCGGGCAGCCCCGGGGCCAGAGGCGGGAGGTGACGGAAGGGAATGGGAGAAGGAGGCGGGCACCCCCCCCCCCCCCAAGTCGGCAGTGCTCCCCCGGCCCCGCTCGCCCCGCGCAGCCGCCCCCAGCTGCAGCACGTCCCCTGAAGCCTGTGTCCCGGAGCGCCCGGCCTCCCCCAAGGCCCGTGGTGCGGGCTGCCTCGGCCTCCCTGAACGCGGTCGCCGCTGCTTGTTTATGTGTGGCAGGGGCTGCGCTGAGGACGCGTTTGTCCGTTCGTGCCCTGGGGATGCCGTTGGCTGCGCCCGCTCCGGGCTTGTGTGGGCTGCGTGTGCCGGGCCCCGCTGTGCTGGCGGCGTGGGGGCGAAAAGGGAGAGGCGGAGCGCTGAGTGGCTGCGGACAGGAGGTGGCGCGGCTGAAGCTGGAGAGTCCCGAGAAGGCTGAAGAAGAAGAAGAAATGGAAGGCCACCTGGCTGGCAGCTGCCTGGCGCTGCGGGTGAGGAAGGCTCCTTCTTGGTAGCCCGCAGCAGGCCAGGCCGCCAGCGTGCCCCGCAGGGTCTGTATGTGTCACCAGCAGCAGCATGGTCCGGTTGTGGAGCGCGCGAGCGCGGCTGCGTGCGTAGGGAGCCTTGTCTCGTAAGAGCTGCGAGACATGGACGTTTTGTCTTAGGTGGGGGACAGCCAAGCGACCGGAGTTACGGAAGAGGAATGGAGGAGAGCAGGACAGAGAAGCGTCTGAAGCGGCAGAGTCTCCCGGGAGCGCGGAGAGCGAGAGCTGCGGTGAGTGGCGGGCCCTCGGGGCCCTGTCGCCCCTCTTCTGCGTCCCGAGCTGTGCCCTGGATCCTTCTCTCTCCCACGCTGCTGTGATTTTTTTTTTTTTTTCTTTTTCCTTTTGTTTTCCTTTCCCTGTACCTCCCGTCTTCTGTCTGTGTGTGTGTTCTGCTCCCTCTCCCTCTTTTTCTCCCTTCAGAATTTCTCTAGCCGGCTCCCTGTCTCTATTTGTCTGTCCTGCTGGCTGTCCGGTCGTTTCTTGCTGTACCTCCCTGTCCAGCCGGCTCTCTTTTTGCTCTCCCTTTTTGCCTTTCTCTCCTTCTCTGTCCTGCTTTGTGGCCCTTTCTTCTCTTTCTCTCCCTCTCTGTTCTCTAGCCCCTTGCTGGTTTGTTTTGGGGTTTCCCTGCACACACGCCCCCCACCCCTTTCTTGGTCTCTTTGTCTAGATCTGACCCTTTCTTTGTTTCTCGGTCCCTTTTTTCCTGTTCACTGTCCTTTTTCTCTCTCTGTCTGTGTCCCCTGCTCTCCGTTGCTATCTTTATCTCTCCTTTCTTCTTCATCTCCTCCCCCTGCCCCCGTCTCTCTCTCCCTCTTTCGCGCTCACCGGCCCTACATTTTCGTGCTCCGTCTCTGCAAGGCTCCTCGTCCCTGTATTTCTTGATTTCTCTACCTCTCTGGCGTTTCCTTTCGACCCTTCTTTCTCTCTGAGCTTCTCGGTCTTCTCCCTTGTCTTATTTTCCTCTTCCTAGTGCTCTGCCCTGCTCCCCATCGCTTATTTTCTCTCTCCGTTTCTCTGCCCTGCTCCCCGTCCCTCTCTCTCTTTCTCCGTCCCCCTCTGCTGCTCCACAGCAGTGTTTTTCCTTTCTCCGGCTCTCTGACCTGCTCCCCACCCCCCTCCCCCCTTTTTCTCTCTGTCATTCTTCCTGCTTCCCTGGACCTCTCTCTCTGCAATCTCGAGTCCTACTCCCTGTTTGTATCCCACTGTCCTGGTCCCCATCCCTCTCTTTGCCTCTCTATCCCTTTGTCCCTGTTTTTTCTTTCTCCGTCTCTCTGCCCTGCTGCCTAGTTCTGTCCGGTTCCCTTTCTGTTTGCTGGGTTGTTTTTTTTTTTCTCTCTTCATTCTTCTGCTTTGCTCTGTGTTCCCTCCCTCTCACTCCTGCAGCGTCCTGCTGTGTGTTACCTGTCCTTCTCCCTCTTGATATTTTTGCTCTTGCTCTGTCCCTCTGTCCTGCTGCCTGGAAGTAATTTTTTCTTCTCTGCATTTCTGTTCTTCTGACCATGGCTGTTTTTTCATTCTCCACCTCTCTCTCTCCTGCTCGCCAGCCTCGCCTTTCTCTCCCTGACGTTCTTTCCTCTTCCCAGTCCCTCTGCTTTTGTGTATCCTTGCACTCCACTCCCTCTGTCACGCTGTCTTGCTCCCCATCCCTCCCTTTCCTTTCTACCCTTCCGATGTCTGTGTCCCCCAAGCCCGCTTTGTACGTGTCCCTGTCAACACCCTTCTGTCACTCTTCTTCCCTTGCTGCTCTTGCTCTTTTTCTCTCTCTTCCTCTGTGCTGCGGCCCATCGCTGTTTTTAACTCCTCCATCCCTTTGTCCCGCTCCCTGTCCTTGTCAGTTTTGCCCTGTGCTCCAGGCTTTCCTTGTTTTCTGCATCTCTGTCCTTTTCCCTGTACCCTTTTTCTCTCTGCTCCTCAGTCCTTCTGCCTCGTCTTGTTTTTCTCTTTCTGCCGTCCCTCTCTTTTTGTCTGTGACCCTCTGTGCTCTTCTCCTTCTCCCTCTCAGTTTGCGGTTGTCCTATGTGTCCCCCTCTCTGTCTCTCTCTTCTGCTGTCCTGCTCCCCAGCCCCGTTATTTATTGCTTCACCCCTCGGTCTTGCTCTCAGTCCCTGTTTTCTCTCGTGCTCCGCCTCGCTGCCGTTCTCTCTGTTGCTCTCGTTTGCTGTCTGTCCCAGCGTCCTGCTCCCTGTCGCGCTCTCTGTTTCACAGTCTGGCGTCGTGTCCCTCACCTGTTTTCTCTCTCACTCTGTCCTTCCTCCTGGCTTTTCCTTGTCCCTCTGGCCTCTTACTCGTCGCTACTTTTTTCTTCCTTTCTCT
Source organism: Opisthocomus hoazin (assembly GCF_030867145.1). Lineage (NCBI taxonomy): Eukaryota > Metazoa > Chordata > Aves > Opisthocomiformes > Opisthocomidae > Opisthocomus > Opisthocomus hoazin. Next base: position 32,462 of record NW_027448837.1, read on the forward strand.
ACCTCTCTGCCTCTGCCCTGTCGCTTTCTTCCTCTCTCTCTCTGCAATGTTTCTTTCTCCATCTGTGCCCCCCTCCCTGTCCCTTTTCTCTTGTTCTCTCTGTCCTCCATCCTCCCCGTAACTCTTTGTCTGTGTATCTCCATACTGCTGCCTGTCCCTTTGTTTCTCGCTATATGCCCCTGTCCAGCTTGCTGTCCCGTTGTTCTCCTCTGTGCTGAACCGTGGCCTTTTCTATCATCCTGCAGCCCATCACCGATTTTACTTTCTCCACCTCTTTGGCCTGATCTGTGTGTCTCCTGCCCCCGTCCATCTGGCTTGTTCGCTCTACTTGTGTCTCCCTCCAGTGTTCTTTATTCCTCCGATTCAGTTTCTCTCTTGATCCATCAGTTCTGCTGCCCGCTCGTCGTTCTCTGTCTCTCTCTCTTTCCCTCTGTGCTGTTCCTGCGCGTAGCGCGCGAGCAAGCGAGGCTACGTGCCTGGGGATCCTTGTCTCGTAAGAGCTGCGAGACATGGACGTTTTGTCTTAGGTGGGGGACAGCCAAGCGACCGGAGTTACGGAAGAGGAATGGAGGAGAGCAGGAGAGAGAAGCGTCTGAAGCGGCAGAGTCTCCCGGGAGCGCGGAGAGCGAGAGCTGCGGTGAGTGGCGGGCCCTCGGGGCCCTGTCGCCCCTCTTCTGCGTCCCGGGCCCTCCCCTGGATCCTTCTCTCTCCCACGCTGCTGTGATTTTTTTTTTTTTTTTCTTTTTCCTTTTGTTTTCCTTTCCCTGTACCTCCCGTCTTCTGTCTGTGTTTGTGTTCTGCTCCCTCTCCCTCTTTTTCTCCCTTCAGAATTTCTCTAGCCGGCTCCCTGTCTCTCTTTCTCTGTCCTGCTGGCTGTCCGGTCGTTTCTTGCTGTACCTCCCTGTCCAGCCGGCTCTCTTTTTGCTCTCCCTTTTTGCCTTTCTCTCCTTCTCTGTCCTGCTTCATGGCCCTTTCTTCTCTTTCTCTCCCTCTCTGTTCTCTAGCCCCTTGCTGGTTTGTTTTGGGGTTTCCCTGCACACACGCCCCCCGCCCCTTTCTTGGTCTCTTTGTCTAGATCTGACCCTTTCTTTGTTTCTCGGTCCCTTTTTTCCTGTTCACTGTCCTTTTTCTCTCTCTGTCTGTGTCCCCTGCGCTCCGTTGCCATCTTTATCTCTCCTTTCTTCTTCATCTCCTCCCCCTGCCCCCGTCTCTCTCTCCCTCTTTCGCACTCACCGGCCCTACATTTTCGTGCTCCGTCTCTGCAAGGCTCCTCGTCCCTGTATTTCTTGATTTCTCTACCTCTCTGGCGTTTCCTTTCGACCCTTCTTTCTCTCTGAGCTCCTCGGTCTTCTCCCTTGTCTTATTTTCCTCTTCCTAGTGCTCTGCCCTGCTCCCCATCGCTTATTTTCTCTCTCCGTTTCTCTGCCCTGCTCCCCGTCCCTGTCTTTCTTTCTCCGTCCCCCTCTGCTGCTCCACAGCAGAGTTTTTCCTTTCTCCGGCTCTCTGACCCGCTCCCCGCCCACCCAGGTTGACCGTCCCAGGTTTTGTTCTGCGTCTCCATCCTGCCGCTGTCCTCATCTATCCTTTTGTGCCCTTCTCTTTCTGTCTCTTTTCGTGTGTCCCCGCTGCTTTTTTTCCCATCTCTGTCCAGCTCCCTGTCCCTTTCCTTTTTCCTCTTGCTGTCCTTTTGCCCTGCTTCCTCTTGCTGTTTTTTCTGCCTTTCTCTCTCTGCGCCATTCCCTCTCCCATCCTTTCTTTCTCGATCCCCCTGTGCAGCTCGCTGTCCCTTGTTTCCTTTCTCTCTTCCTCGGTATTTTTTTTCTTTCTCCATACCTCTCTCCCGCTGCCCGTCACGGTCGCATTTCTCCCCCCAACGCTGTCCTGCTCTGTCCCTTTTCTCTCTCTCTGTCGTTTTGTCCCGCTCCCTGTGTTTGTTTTTTAATTCCTCCCTCAGGGTCCCTCAGCCCGGTGCTGTTTTTTCCCTTCTCCGCCTCTGTCTCCTGCTGCCCAGCTGAGGCTTTTCCCCCTCCGTCTCTGTCCTGCTCCCCCGTCTCTTACTTGTGCCTGTCTTTCACTTTGTCCTGCCTCCTTGTCCCCTTTTTCTCTCTCAGTATCACCTTGTCCCGCTCCCTGTCCCTGTCTTTCTCTGACAATCTGTCCCGCTCCTTGTCCTTCTCTTTCCCTTTGCTGTTATTCCCCGTCCTTGTTCTGGCCTTTCTTCCTTCTCTTTCTGTCCTGCTGCCCCAGTGCCTCTTTTTCCACCGCTGTCCTGCTCCCTGGCCCTTGTTTCCTCTCGCCGTCCCTCTGTCCTGCTTCCTGTCCCCAGTTTTTCTGTCTCTCTTTCTCGATCCTGCTGCCTGTCCGGTCGTTTCTTGCTGTACCTGCCTGTGCAGCCGGCTCTCCCTTTTTGCCTTTCTCTCCTTCTCTTCCTGCTTCCCGGCCCGTTCTTGTCTTCCTCTCTGTCTGTCCTCTATCCCCTTGCTGGTTTGTGTTGGGGTTCCAACCCTGACCACCCACCCCCTTCTTCGTCTGACCCTTTCTTTGTTTCTTAGTACGTTTCTTCCTGTTGCCTGTCCTTTTTCTCTCTCTGTCAGTGTGTCCTGCACTGCGTGGGACGGTGGTGGGAGGCTGAAAAAGGGTGGGAAGCTGGGGGGGCGGAGTGGAGGCTGGAAAGAGGTAGGAGGTTGCAGAGGGGTGGGAAGCTGAATTAAGTAGAGGCCAGCAAAAAGGGAGTTCGGAGGCTATCGAGGGGTGGGAGGCGGGGGGGGGGGGGGGGCGAGGAGGGGGGAGTAGAGGCCAGGAAAAAAAAGGAGGCCGGAAAGGGGTGGGAGGCTGCAGAGGGGTGGGAGGCCGGGGGCGAGAGTAGAGGCCAGAAAAAAAGGGAGGCCGGAAAGGGGTGGGAGGCTGCAGAGGGGTGGGAGGCTGGGGGCGAGAGTAGAGGCCAGAAAAAAAAGGAGGCCGGGGGGTGCGAGTAGAGGCCAGAAAGGCCCGTTTTTGTGGCTTCTTCCCTGTCTTTATCTCTCTTTCCTGCCTTGTTTACTCCTCTGATTCAAGTTCTCTCTCGATCCGTGTGTTCTGCTTCCCACTCATCATATTCTCTCTTTTTCTCTGTCCTGTTCCTGAGGCTTGTTGTCTAGGAAGCCACGTCTCGTATGAGCTCTAAGACAGCCACATGCATTTTCTCTCAGGTGGAGGAGAGCCAAACGATTGGAGTTGCGGAAGAAGAGGGGAAGAGAGAAGGGGAGAGAAACATCTGAAGTGTCAAAGTCTCCCGGCAGCACCGAGAGTGAGAGCTGCGGTGAGTCGTGGGCCCTCGGGGCCCTGTCACCCCTCTTGTGCATCCTGGGCCCTCCCCGGCTCCCTCTCTTTCCCCCACTGCTACGATTATTTTTTTTTTCTGCTCTTGTGTACCTTCTTTCTCCATCTGTCTCTGACTTGTCCCCATCTTTTAGGTCCTCCCTCTTTCTGCCCTGCAGCCCGTGGCATTTTTTTCCTTCTTCCCCTCTTTCTGTTCAGCTCCCGGTTACTAGTTTTGCTTTCCTCCTACTCTGTAGCCTGTCAGTACTTTTGCTGTCTTTGGTGCTCTCTGTCTGGCTCCTCGTCCCTTGATTCGAGGCCTTCCTTCTCGGCTCCGTAGCACGTCACAGATCTGCTGCTTTCTCCATGTCTATTCTATTCTATTTCCTCATCTCTCTTTGTCCAGGTCCCTGCCGCTATTCTTTTTTCCTCTGTCATGCTGCAGGGTTTTTTTTTGCATCTCCTTCCTGCTCCCCGTTCTTCATTTTCGGTCTGTGTCCTGCTCCCTCTTCTTCTTTCTGCTGCCGCTCTTGCTCTCTTGCTGCTGCTTCTTTCTCCGTCTCTGTGGGACTGCCTGTCCCCGTCCTTCTCTCGCCGTCCCTTTCCCTGCTTGGTGCTTTCTCGTTCCACCGCCGCTGTCCAGCCACCTGTCACTTTTCTCCTCTCTTGTAGTGGCCTGCACCCTGCTCCTCATTTTTGGCAGCCTCTGCCGAGCAGCGCGTCTCTCCGGGAGGCGACGGACGGACTGTTCGCCGCTGGATCAACGGGCGCAGCTGCGGGAAGGAGTGCCGAGGTGTCGGAGGGGCAGAGGGAGCGTCGGGGGCCCCAAGCCCCGGAGCAGAGCGGCTCCCGGGACTGGCTGGGTGCGTGACTGAGTAAAGACCTGCGGTCCCTTTTGCCCTGGCGGCTGCGTTTGTGCTTGGTTTGCACGGGACGAGGGGCTGCGCCAGAGGCCAGGGGAGGAGGGGACGGGCTGTGGGGCTGGGGCGACGGCCCCCTGTTCCTGCCGGGGTCCAGCCGTGGGCCGGGGCCGGGGGAGCCCCAGGTGCGGGCAGCGGGGCTGATGGCGACGGCCCCTCCCTGTGCCGGTGGAGGGCCCGGTGCTGCCGTGGCGCGGGTGGCCGTGGAGGGGCCGGTGCTGCCGTGGCGCGGGTGGCCGTGGAGGGGCCGGTACGATCGCTGCTGCCACCCGGTGAGCAAAGTTCGGTACTGCGGCTCGGGCGGCGCCAATGCGCGGTGGCGCCGTGTCCAAGAGCTCGCTGCTGCCACCCGGTGAGCAAAGTTCGGTACTGCCGCTCGAGTGGCGCAGGTGCTTTGCGCGCTGGGAGGAGCCGTGCCCTGTGTGTCCGGCGCTGCAATAAGGAACGCCTGCCTGCTTGCTGAAGTGCCCAAAGGGCTTCAGAGAGTCTTTGTGTTTGCCCAATGACGGCATGGTGGGCTCCAGCCGTGGGCCGGGGCCGGAAGAGCCCCAGGTGCGGGCAGCGGGGCTGATGGCGACGGCCCCTCCCTCTGCCGGTAGAGGGCCCGGTGCTGCCGTGCCGGGCCCGATGCGAGCCGAAGGAGGAGCGGAGCCATAGCCGGGTTGCGGCTGCAGCGAGGGAGAAGGTGAGCGCGGGGTATGGGGGGGGGGGTTGGATGGAGCGGCGGGTCCCGGGGAAAAGCCCCCGGGAGGGCGGGGTCCGTGTCGGGGGCAAGGAGCGATAGGGGTGCGGCGCCGTGTCGGAGCCGCGAGTCGGGGTCTGCTCGGAGCCGGAGCCGGCGCTGGGAGCCGCCCCCGCCCCCGCAGGCGCCGTCCCCGCCCCCGCAGGCGCCGTCCCCGCCCCCGCAGGCGCCGTCCCCGCCCCCGCAGGCGCCGCCCTTGCCCCCGCTGGCGCCGCCCTTGCCCCCGCTGGCGCCGCCCTTGCCCCCGCTGGCGCCGCCCTTGCCCCCGCTGGCGCCGCCCTTGCCCCCGCTGGCGCCGCCCTTGCCCCCGCTGGCGCCGCCCTTGCCCCCGCTGGCGCCGCCCCCGCCCCCGCTGGCGCCGCCCCCGCCCCCGCTGGCGCCGCCCCCGCCCCCGCTGGCGCCGCCCCCGCCCCCGCTGGCGCCGCCCCCGCCCCCGCTGGCGCCGCCCCCGCCCCCGCTGGCGCCGCCCCCGCCCCCGCTGGCGCCGCCCCCGCCCCCGCTGGCGCCGCCCCCGCCCCCGCTGGCGCCGCCCCCGCCCCCGCTGGCGCCGCCCCCGCCCCCGCTGGCGCCGCCCCCGCTGGCGCCGCCCCCGCCCCCGCTGGCGCCGCCCCCGCCCCCGCTGGCGCCGCCCCCGCCCCCGCTGGCGCCGCCCCCGCCCCCGCTGGCGCCGCCCCCGCCCCCGCTGGCGCCGCCCCCGCCCCCGCTGGCGCCGCCCCCGCCCCCGCTGGCGCCGCCCCCGCCCCCGCTGGCGCCGCCGGCACCGCCCCCGCCCCCGCTGGCGCCGCCCCCGCTGGCGCCGCCCCCGCTGGCTCCGCCCCCGCCCACGCTGGCTCCGCCCCCGGCCCCGCTGGCGCCGCCCCCGGCCCCGCTGGCGCCGCCCCCGGCCCCGCTGGCGCCGCCCCCTGGCCGCAACGCGGTACTGCAGCCCGGCGTTCGGCTCAGAGTGTGGCCCCTCCGGCGCGCCGTCGGCTCGTGGCGCATGCGCGGTGCGGCGGAGCAGCATGGCGGCGGGCTGGTGTTCGGTGCCGGGGCGGCGGGGGAGCAGAGAGGCCAGCGGTGAGGCGCGGGCTCCCCTCCAGCGGGTGTGGGGGTGCGTGGTGGCTGCTCGAGGGTGGTGGGACGGGAAGCTTGGAGCCGGCCGCTGCGGCAGGCTGCAGGAGGCGAGCCGGGTGCGGGCAGCCCCGGGGCCAGAGGCGGGAGGTGACGGAAGGGAATGGGAGAAGGAGGCGGGCACCCCCCCCCCCCCCCAAGTCGGCAGTGCTCCCCCGGCCCCGCTCGCCCCGCGCAGCCGCCCCCAGCTGCAGCACGTCCCCTGAAGCCTGTGTCCCGGAGCGCCCGGCCTCCCCCAAGGCCCGTGGTGCGGGCTGCCTCGGCCTCCCTGAACGCGGTCGCCGCTGCTTGTTTATGTGTGGCAGGGGCTGCGCTGAGGACGCGTTTGTCCGTTCGTGCCCTGGGGATGCCGTTGGCTGCGCCCGCTCCGGGCTTGTGTGGGCTGCGTGTGCCGGGCCCCGCTGTGCTGGCGGCGTGGGGGCGAAAAGGGAGAGGCGGAGCGCTGAGTGGCTGCGGACAGGAGGTGGCGCGGCTGAAGCTGGAGAGTCCCGAGAAGGCTGAAGAAGAAGAAGAAATGGAAGGCCACCTGGCTGGCAGCTGCCTGGCGCTGCGGGTGAGGAAGGCTCCTTCTTGGTAGCCCGCAGCAGGCCAGGCCGCCAGCGTGCCCCGCAGGGTCTGTATGTGTCACCAGCAGCAGCATGGTCCGGTTGTGGAGCACGCGAGCGCGGCTGCGTGCGTAGGGAGCCTTGTCTCGTAAGAGCTGCGAGACATGGACGTTTTGTCTTAGGTGGGGGACAGCCAAGCGACCGGAGTTACAGAAGAGGAATGGAGGAGAGCAGGACGGAGAAGCGTCTGAAGCGGCAGAGTCTCCCGGGAGCGCGGAGAGCGAGAGCTGCGGTGAGTGGCGGGCCCTCGGGGCCCTGTCGCCCCTCTTCTGCGTCCCGGGCCCTCCCCTGGATCCTTCTCTCTCCCACGCTGCTGTGATTTTTTTTTTTTTTTCTTTTTCCTTTTGTTTTCCTTTCCCTGTACCTCCCGTCTTCTGTCTGTGTGTGTGTTCTGCTCCCTCTCCCTCTTTTTCTCCCTTCAGAATTTCTCTAGCCGGCTCCCTGTCTCTATTTGTCTGTCCTGCTGGCTGTCCGGTCGTTTCTTGCTGTACCTCCCTGTCCAGCCGGCTCTCTTTTTGCTCTCCCTTTTTGCCTTTCTCTCCTTCTCTGTCCTGCTTTGTGGCCCTTTCTTCTCTTTCTCTCCCTCTCTGTTCTCTAGCCCCTTGCTGGTTTGTTTTGGGGTTTCCCTGCACACACGCCCCCCACCCCTTTCTTGGTCTCTTTGTCTAGATCTGACCCTTTCTTTGTTTCTCGGTCCCTTTTTTCCTGTTCACTGTCCTTTTTCTCTCTCTGTCTGTGTCCCCTGCTCTCCGTTGCTATCTTTATCTCTCCTTTCTTCTTCATCTCCTCCCCCTGCCCCCGTCTCTCTCTCCCTCTTTCGCGCTCACCGGCCCTACATTTTCGTGCTCCGTCTCTGCAAGGCTCCTCGTCCCTGTATTTCTTGATTTCTCTACCTCTCTGGCGTTTCCTTTCGACCCTTCTTTCTCTCTGAGCTTCTCGGTCTTCTCCCTTGTCTTATTTTCCTCTTCCTAGTGCTCTGCCCTGCTCCCCATCGCTTATTTTCTCTCTCCGTTTCTCTGCCCTGCTCCCCGTCCCTGTCTGTCTTTCTCCGTCCCCCTCTGCTGCTCCACAGCAGTGTTTTTCCTTTCTCCGGCTCTCTGACCTGCTCCCCACCCCCCTCCCCCCTTTTTCTCTCTGTCATTCTTCCTGCTTCCCTGGACCTCTCTCTCTGCAATCTCGAGTCCTACTCCCTGTTTGTATCCCACTGTCCTGGTCCCCATCCCTCTCTTTGCCTCTCTATCCCTTTGTCCCTGTTTTTTCTTTCTCCGTCTCTCTGCCCTGCTGCCTAGTTCTGTCCGGTTCCCTTTCTGTTTGCTGGGTTGTTTTTTTTTTTCTCTCTTCATTCTTCTGCTTTGCTCTGTGTTCCCTCCCTCTCACTCCTGCAGCGTCCTGCTGTGTGTTACCTGTCCTTCTCCCTCTTGATATTTTTGCTCTTGCTCTGTCCCTCTGTCCTGCTGCCTGGAAGTAATTTTTTCTTCTCTGCATTTCTGTTCTTCTGACCATGGCTGTTTTTTCATTCTCCACCTCTCTCTCTCCTGCTCGCCAGCCTCGCCTTTCTCTCCCTGACGTTCTTTCCTCTTCCCAGTCCCTCTGCTTTTGTGTATCCTTGCACTCCACTCCCTCTGTCACGCTGTCTTGCTCCCCATCCCTCCCTTTCCTTTCTACCCTTCCGATGTCTGTGTCCCCCAAGCCCGCTTTGTACGTGTCCCTGTCAACACCCTTCTGTCACTCTTCTTCCCTTGCTGCTCTTGCTCTTTTTCTCTCTCTTCCTCTGTGCTGCGGCCCATCGCTGTTTTTAACTCCTCCATCCCTTTGTCCCGCTCCCTGTCCTTGTCAGTTTTGCCCTGTGCTCCAGGCTTTCCTTGTTTTCTGCATCTCTGTCCTTTTCCCTGGACCCTTTTTCTCTCTGCTCCTCAGTCCTTCTGCCTCGTCTTGTTTTTCTCTTTCTGCCGTCCCTCTCTTTTTGTCTGTGACCCTCTGTGCTCTTCTCCTTCTCCCTCTCAGTTTGCGGTTGTCCTATGTGTCCCCCTCTCTGTCTCTCTCTTCTGCTGTCCTGCTCCCCAGCCCCGTTATTTATTGCTTCACCCCTCGGTCTTGCTCTCAGTCCCTGTTTTCTCTCGTGCTCCGCCTCGCTGCCGTTCTCTCTGTTGCTCTCGTTTGCTGTCTGTCCCAGCGTCCTGCTCCCTGTCGCGCTCTCTGTTTCACAGTCTGGCGTCGTGTCCCTCACCTGTTTTCTCTCTCACTCTGTCCTTCCTCCTGGCTTTTCCTTGTCCCTCTGGCCTCTTACTCGTCGCTACTTTTTTCTTCCTTTCTCTACCTCTCTGCCTCTGCCCTGTCGCTTTCTTCCTCTCTCTCTCTGCAATGTTTCTTTCTCCATCTGTGCCCCCCTCCCTGTCCCTTTTCTCTTGTTCTCTCTGTCCTCCATCCTCCCCGTAACTCTTTGTCTGTGTATCTCCATACTGCTGCCTGTCCCTTTGTTTCTCGCTATATGCCCCTGTCCAGCTTGCTGTCCCGTTGTTCTCCTCTGTGCTGAACCGTGGCCTTTTCTATCATCCTGCAGCCCGTCACCGATTTTACTTTCTCCACCTCTTTGGCCTGATCTGTGTGTCTCCTGCCCCCGTCCATCTGGCTTGTTCGCTCTACTTGTGTCTCCCTCCAGTGTTCTTTATTCCTCCGATTCAGTTTCTCTCTTGATCCATCAGTTCTGCTGCCCGCTCGTCGTTCTCTGTCTCTCTCTCTTTCCCTCTGTGCTGTTCCTGCGCGTAGCGCGCGAGCAAGCGAGGCTACGTGCCTGGGGATCCTTGTCTCGTAAGAGCTGCGAGACATGGACGTTTTGTCTTAGGTGGGGGACAGCCAAGCGACCGGAGTTACGGAAGAGGAATGGAGGAGAGCAGGAGAGAGAAGCGTCTGAAGCGGCAGAGTCTCCCGGGAGCGCGGAGAGCGAGAGCTGCGGTGAGTGGCGGGCCCTCGGGGCCCTGTCGCCCCTCTTCTGCGTCCCGGGCCCTCCCCTGGATCCTTCTCTCTCCCACGCTGCTGTGATTTTTTTTTTTTTTTTCTTTTTCCTTTTGTTTTCCTTTCCCTGTACCTCCCGTCTTCTGTCTGTGTTTGTGTTCTGCTCCCTCTCCCTCTTTTTCTCCCTTCAGAATTTCTCTAGCCGGCTCCCTGTCTCTCTTTCTCTGTCCTGCTGGCTGTCCGGTCGTTTCTTGCTGTACCTCCCTGTCCAGCCGGCTCTCTTTTTGCTCTCCCTTTTTGCCTTTCTCTCCTTCTCTGTCCTGCTTCGTGGCCCTTTCTTCTCTTTCTCTCCCTCTCTGTTCTCTAGCCCCTTGCTGGTTTGTTTTGGGGTTTCCCTGCACACACGCCCCCCGCCCCTTTCTTGGTCTCTTTGTCTAGATCTGACCCTTTCTTTGTTTCTCGGTCCCTTTTTTCCTGTTCACTGTCCTTTTTCTCTCTCTGTCTGTGTCCCCTGCGCTCCGTTGCCATCTTTATCTCTCCTTTCTTCTTCATCTCCTCCCCCTGCCCCCGTCTCTCTCTCCCTCTTTCGCGCTCACCGGCCCTACATTTTCGTGCTCCGTCTCTGCAAGGCTCCTCGTCCCTGTATTTCTTGATTTCTCTACCTCTCTGGCGTTTCCTTTCGACCCTTCTTTCTCTCTGAGCTCCTCGGTCTTCTCCCTTGTCTTATTTTCCTCTTCCTAGTGCTCTGCCCTGCTCCCCATCGCTTATTTTCTCTCTCCGTTTCTCTGCCCTGCTCCCCGTCCCTGTCTTTCTTTCTCCGTCCCCCTCTGCTGCTCCACAGCAGAGTTTTTCCTTTCTCCGGCTCTCTGACCCGCTCCCCGCCCACCCAGGTTGACCGTCCCAGGTTTTGTTCTGCGTCTCCATCCTGCCGCTGTCCTCATCTATCCTTTTGTGCCCTTCTCTTTCTGTCTCTTTTCGTGTGTCCCCGCTGCTTTTTTTCCCATCTCTGTCCAGCTCCCTGTCCCTTTCCTTTTTCCTCTTGCTGTCCTTTTGCCCTGCTTCCTCTTGCTGTTTTTTCTGCCTTTCTCTCTCTGCGCCATTCCCTCTCCCATCCTTTCTTTCTCGATCCCCCTGTGCAGCTCGCTGTCCCTTGTTTCCTTTCTCTCTTCCTCGGTATTTTTTTTCTTTCTCCATACCTCTCTCCCGCTGCCCGTCACGGTCGCATTTCTCCCCCCAACGCTGTCCTGCTCTGTCCCTTTTCTCTCTCTCTGTCGTTTTGTCCCGCTCCCTGTGTTTGTTTTTTAATTCCTCCCTCAGGGTCCCTCAGCCCGGTGCTGTTTTTTCCCTTCTCCGCCTCTGTCTCCTGCTGCCCAGCTGAGGCTTTTCCCCCTCCGTCTCTGTCCTGCTCCCCCGTCTCTTACTTGTGCCTGTCTTTCACTTTGTCCTGCCTCCTTGTCCCCTTTTTCTCTCTCAGTATCACCTTGTCCCGCTCCCTGTCCCTGTCTTTCTCTGACAATCTGTCCCGCTCCTTGTCCTTCTCTTTCCCTTTGCTGTTATTCCCCGTCCTTGTTCTGGCCTTTCTTCCTTCTCTTTCTGTCCTGCTGCCCCAGTGCCTCTTTTTCCACCGCTGTCCTGCTCCCTGGCCCTTGTTTCCTCTCGCCGTCCCTCTGTCCTGCTTCCTGTCCCCAGTTTTTCTGTCTCTCTTTCTCGATGCTGCTGCCTGTCCGGTCGTTTCTTGCTGTACCTGCCTGTGCAGCCGGCTCTCCCTTTTTGCCTTTCTCTCCTTCTCTTCCTGCTTCCCGGCCCGTTCTTGTCTTCCTCTCTGTCTGTCCTCTATCCCCTTGCTGGTTTGTGTTGGGGTTCCAACCCTGACCACCCACCCCCTTCTTCGTCTGACCCTTTCTTTGTTTCTTAGTACGTTTCTTCCTGTTGCCTGTCCTTTTTCTCTCTCTGTCAGTGTGTCCTGCACTGCGTGGGACGGTGGTGGGAGGCTGAAAAAGGGTGGGAAGCTGGGGGGGCGGAGTGGAGGCTGGAAAGAGGTAGGAGGTTGCAGAGGGGTGGGAAGCTGAATTAAGTAGAGGCCAGCAAAAAGGGAGTTCGGAGGCTATCGAGGGGTGGGAGGCGGGGGGGGGGGGGGGGGGCGAGGAGGGGGGAGTAGAGGCCAGGAAAAAAAAGGAGGCCGGAAAGGGGTGGGAGGCTGCAGAGGGGTGGGAGGCCGGGGGCGAGAGTAGAGGCCAGAAAAAAAGGGAGGCCGGAAAGGGGTGGGAGGCTGCAGAGGGGTGGGAGGCTGGGGGCGAGAGTAGAGGCCAGAAAAAAAAGGAGGCCGGGGGGTGCGAGTAGAGGCCAGAAAGGCCCGTTTTTGTGGCTTCTTCCCTGTCTTTATCTCTCTTTCCTGCCTTGTTTACTCCTCTGATTCAAGTTCTCTCTCGATCCGTGTGTTCTGCTTCCCACTCATCATATTCTCTCTTTTTCTCTGTCCTGTTCCTGAGGCTTGTTGTCTAGGAAGCCACGTCTCGTATGAGCTCTAAGACAGCCACATGCATTTTCTCTCAGGTGGAGGAGAGCCAAACGATTGGAGTTGCGGAAGAAGAAGGGAAGAGAGAAGGGGAGAGAAACATCTGAAGTGTCAAAGTCTCCCGGCAGCACCGAGAGTGAGAGCTGCGGTGAGTCGTGGGCCCTCGGGGCCCTGTCACCCCTCTTGTGCATCCTGGGCCCTCCCCGGCTCCCTCTCTTTCCCCCACTGCTACGATTATTTTTTTTTTCTGCTCTTGTGTACCTTCTTTCTCCATCTGTCTCTGACTTGTCCCCATCTTTTAGGTCCTCCCTCTTTCTGCCCTGCAGCCCGTGGCATTTTTTTCCTTCTTCCCCTCTTTCTGTTCAGCTCCCGGTTACTAGTTTTGCTTTCCTCCTACTCTGTAGCCTGTCAGTACTTTTGCTGTCTTTGGTGCTCTCTGTCTGGCTCCTCGTCCCTTGATTCGAGGCCTTCCTTCTCGGCTCCGTAGCACGTCACAGATCTACTGCTTTCTCCATGTCTATTCTATTCTATTTCCTCATCTCTCTTTGTCCAGGTCCCTGCCGCTATTCTTTTTTCCTCTGTCATGCTGCAGGGTTTTTTTTTGCATCTCCTTCCTGCTCCCCGTTCTTCATTTTCGGTCTGTGTCCTGCTCCCTCTTCTTCTTTCTGCTGCCGCTCTTGCTCTCTTGCTGCTGCTTCTTTCTCCGTCTCTGTGGGACTGCCTGTCCCCGTCCTTCTCTCGCCGTCCCTTTCCCTGCTTGGTGCTTTCTCGTTCCACCGCCGCTGTCCAGCCACCTGTCACTTTTCTCCTCTCTTGTAGTGGCCTGCACCCTGCTCCTCATTTTTGGCAGCCTCTGCCGAGCAGCGCGTCTCTCCGGGAGGCGACGGACGGACTGTTCGCCGCTGGATCAACGGGCGCAGCTGCGGGAAGGAGTGCCGAGGTGTCGGAGGGGCAGAGGGAGCGTCGGGGGCCCCGACCCCGGAGCAGAGCGGCTCCCGGGACTGGCTGGGTGCGTGACTGAGTAAAGACCTGCGGTCCCTTTTGCCCTGGCGGCTGCGTTTGTGCTTGGTTTGCACGGGACGAGGGGCTGCGCCAGAGGCCAGGGGAGGAGGGGACGGGCTGTGGGGCTGGGGCGACGGCCCCCTGTTCCTGCCGGGGTCCAGCCGTGGGCCGGGGCCGGGGGAGCCCCAGGTGCGGGCAGCGGGGCTGATGGCGACGGCCCCTCCCTGTGCCGGTGGAGGGCCCGGTGCTGCCGTGGCGCGGGTGGCCGTGGAGGGGCCGGTGCTGCCGTGGCGCGGGTGGCCGTGGAGGGGCCGGTACGATCGCTGCTGCCACCCGGTGAGCAAAGTTCGGTACTGCGGCTCGGGCGGCGCCAATGCGCGGTGGCGCCGTGTCCAAGGGCTCGCTGCTGCCACCCGGTGAGCAAAGTTTGGTACTGCGGCTCGGGCGGCGCCAATGCGCGGTGGCGCCGTGTCCAAGAGCTCGCTGCTGCCACCCGGTGAGCAAAGTTCGGTACTGCCGCTCGAGTGGCGCAGGTGCTTTGCGCGCTGGGAGGAGCCGTGCCCTGTGTGTCCGGCGCTGCAATAAGGAACGCCTGCCTGCTTGCTGAAGTGCCCAAAGGGCTTCAGAGAGTCTTTGTGTTTGCCCAATGACGGCATGGTGGGCTCCAGCCGTGGGCCGGGGCCGGAAGAGCCCCAGGTGCGGGCAGCGGGGCTGATGGCGACGGCCCCTCCCTCTGCCGGTAGAGGGCCCGGTGCTGCCGTGCCGGGCCCGATGCGAGCCGAAGGAGGAGCGGAGCCATAGCCGGGTTGCGGCTGCAGCGAGGGAGAAGGTGAGCGCGGGGTATGGGGGGGGGGGTTGGATGGAGCGGCGGGTCCCGGGGAAAAGCCCCCGGGAGGGCGGGGTCCGTGTCGAGGGCAAGGAGCGATGGGGGTGCGGCGCCTTGTCGGAGCCGCGAGTCGGGGTCTGCTCGGAGCCGGAGCCGGCGCTGGGAGCCGCCCCCGACCCGCAGGCCCCGCCCCCGCCCCCGCTGGCGCCGCCCTTGCCCCCGCTGGCGCCGCCCTTGCCCCCGCTGGCGCCGCCCTTGCCCCCGCTGGCGCCGCCCTTGCCCCCGCTGGCGCCGCCCTTGCCCCCGCTGGCGCCGCCCCCGCCCCCGCTGGCGCCGCCCCCGCCCCCGCTGGCGCCGCCCCCGCCCCCGCTGGCGCCGCCCTTGCCCCCGCTGGCGCCGCCCTTGCCCCCGCTGGCGCCGCCCTTGCCCCCGCTGGCGCCGCCCCCGCCCCCGCTGGCGCCGCCCCCGCCCCCGCCCCCGCTGGCGCCGCCCCCGCCCCCGCTGGCGCCGCCCCCGCCCCCGCTGGCGCCGCCCCCGCCCCCGCTGGCGCCGCCCCCGCCCCCGCTGGCGCCGCCCCCGCCCCCGCTGGCGCCGCCCCCGCCCCCGCTGGCGCCGCCCCCGCTGGCGCCGCCCCCGCTGGCGCCGCCCCCGCTGGCGCCGCCCCCGCCCCCGCTGGCGCCGCCCCCGCCCCCGCTGGCGCCGCCCCCGCCCCCGCTGGCGCCGCCCCCGCCCCCGCTGGCGCCGCCCCCGCCCCCGCTGGCGCCGCCCCCGCCCCCGCTGGCGCCGCCCCCGCCCCCGCTGGCGCCGCCCCCGCCCCCGCTGGCGCCGCCGGCACCGCCCCCGCCCCCGCTGGCGCGCCCCCGCCCCGCTGGCGCCGCCCCCGCTGGCACCGCCCCCGCCCACGCTGGCTCCGCCCCCGGCCCCGCTGGCGCCGCCCCCGGCCCCGCTGGCGCCGCCCCCTGGCCGCAACGCGGTACTGCAGCCCGGCGTTCGGCTCCGAGTGTGGCCCCTCCGGCGCGCCGTCGGCTCGTGGCGCATGCGCGGTGCGGCGGAGCAGCATGGCGGCGGGCTGGTGTTCGGTGCCGGGGCGGCGGGGGAGCAGAGAGGCCAGCGGTGAGGCGCGGGCTCCCCTCCAGCGGGTGTGGGGGTGCGTGGTGGCTGCTCGAGGGTGGTGGGACGGGAAGCTTGGAGCCGGCCGCTGCGGCAGGCTGCAGGAGGCGAGCCGGGTGCGGGCAGCCCCGGGGCCAGAGGCGGGAGGTGACGGAAGGGAATGGGAGAAGGAGGCGGGCACCCCCCCCCCCCCCCCCCAAGTCGGCAGTGCTCCCCCGGCCCCGCTCGCCCCGCGCAGCCGCCCCCAGCTGCAGCACGTCCCCTGAAGCCTGTGTCCCGGAGCGCCCGGCCTCCCCCAAGGCCCGTGGTGCGGGCTGCCTCGGCCTCCCTGAACGCGGTCGCCGCTGCTTGTTTATGTGTGGCAGGGGCTGCGCTGAGGACGCGTTTGTCCGTTCGTGCCCTGGGGATGCCGTTGGCTGCGCCCGCTCCAGGCTTGTGTGGGCTGCGTGTGCCGGGCCTCGCTGTGCTGGCGGCGTGGGGGCGAAAAGGGAGAGGCGGAGCGCTGAGTGGCTGCGGGCAGGAGGTGGCGCGGCTGAAGCTGGAGAGTCCCGAGAAGGCTGAAGAAGAAGAAGAAATGGAAGGCCACCTGGCTGGCAGCTGCCTGGCGCTGCGGGTGAGGAAGGCTCCGTCTTGGTAGCCCGCAGCAGGCCAGGCCGCCAGCGTGCCCCGCAGGGTCTGTATGTGTCACCAGCAGCAGCATGGTCCGGTTGTGGAGCGCGCGAGCGCGGCTGCGTGCGTAGGGAGCCTTGTCTCGTAAGAGCTGCGAGACATGGACGTTTTGTCTTAGGTGGGGGACAGCCAAGCGACCGGAGTTACGGAAGAGGAATGGAGGAGAGCAGGACGGAGAAGCGTCTGAAGCGGCAGAGTCTCCCGGGAGCGCGGAGAGCGAGAGCTGCGGTGAGTGGCGGGCCCTCGGGGCCCTGTCGCCCCTCTTCTGCGTCCCGGGCCCTCCCCTGGATCCTTCTCTCTCCCACGCTGCTGTGATTTTTTTTTTTTTCTCTTTTTCCTTTTGTTTTCCTTTCCCTGTACCTCCCGTCTTCTGTCTGTGTTTGTGTCCTGCTCCCTCTCCCTCTTTTTCTCCCTTCAGAATTTCTCTAGCCGGCTCCCTGTCTCTATTTCTCTGTCCTGCTGGCTGTCCGGTCGTTTCTTACTGTACCTCCCTGTCCAGCCGGCTCTCTTTTTGCTCTCCCTTTTTGCCTTTCTCTCCTTCTCTGTCCTGCTTCATGGCCCTTTCTTCTCTTTCTCTCCCTCTCTGTTCTCTAGCCCCTTGCTGGTTTGTTTTGGGGTTTCCCTGCACACACGCCCCCCGCCCCTTTCTTGGTCTCTTTGTCTAGATCTGACCCTTTCTTTGTTTCTCGGTCCCTTTTTTCCTGTTCACTGTCCTTTTTCTCTCTCTGTCTGTGTCCCCTGCGCTCCGTTGCCATCTTTATCTCTCCTTTCTTCTTCATCTCCTCCCCCTGCCCCCGTCTCTCTCTCCCTCTTTCGCGCTCACCGGCCCTACATTTTCGTGCTCCGTCTCTGCAAGGCTCCTCGTCCCTGTATTTCTTGATTTCTCTACCTCTCTGGCGTTTCCTTTCGACCCTTCTTTCTCTCTGAGCTTCTCGGTCTTCTCCCTTGTCTTATTTTCCTCTTCCTAGTGCTCTGCCCTGCTCCCCATTGCTTATTTTCTCTCTCCGTTTCTCTGCCCTGCTCCCCGTCCCTCTCTCTCTTTCTCCGTCCCCCTCTGCTGCTCCACAGCAGTGTTTTTCCTTTCTCCGGCTCTCTGACCTGCTCCCCACCCCCCTCCCCCCTTTTTCTCTCTGTCATTCTTCCTGCTTCCCTGGACCTCTCTCTCTGCAATCTCGAGTCCTACTCCCTGTTTGTATCCCACTGTCCTGGTCCCCATCCCTCTCTTTGCCTCTCTATCCCTTTGTCCCTGTTTTTTCTTTCTCCGTCTCTCTGCCCTGCTGCCTAGTTCTGTCCGGTTCCCTTTCTGTTTGCTGGGTTGTTTTTTTTTTTCTCTCTTCATTCTTCTGCTTTGCTCTGTTTTCCCTCCCTCTCACTCCTGCAGCGTCCTGCTGTGTGTTACCTGTCCTTCTCCCTCTTGATATTTTTGCTCTTGCTCTGTCCCTCTGTCCTGCTGCCTGGAAGTAATTTTTTCTTCTCTGCATTTCTGTTCTTCTGACCATGGCTGTTTTTTCATTCTCCACCTCTCTCTCTCCTGCTCGCCAGCCTCGCCTTTCTCTCCCTGACGTTCTTTCCTCTTCCCAGTCCCTCTGCTTTTGTGTATCCTTGCACTCCACTCCCTCTGTCACGCTGTCTTGCTCCCCATCCCTCCCTTTCCTTTCTACCCTTCCGATGTCTGTGTCCCCCAAGCCCGCTTTGTACGTGTCCCTGTCAACACCCTTCTGTCACTCTTCTTCCCTTGCTGCTCTTGCTCTTTTTCTCTCTCTTCCTCTGTGCTGCGGCCCATCGCTGTTTTTAACTCCTCCATCCCTTTGTCCCGCTCCCTGTCCTTGTCAGTTTTGCCCTGTGCTCCAGGCTTTCCTTGTTTTCTGCATCTCTGTCCTTTTCCCTGTACCCTTTTTCTCTCTGCTCCTCAGTCCTTCTGCCTCGTCTTGTTTTTCTCTTTCTGCCGTCCCTCTCTTTTTGTCTGTGACCCTCTGTGCTCTTCTCCTTCTCCCTCTCAGTTTGCGGTTGTCCTATGTGTCCCCCTCTCTGTCTCTCTCTTCTGCTGTCCTGCTCCCCAGCCCCGTTATTTATTGCTTCACCCCTCGGTCTTGCTCTCAGTCCCTGTTTTCTCTCGTGCTCCGCCTCGCTGCCGTTCTCTCTGTTGCTCTCGTTTGCTGTCTGTCCCAGCGTCCTGCTCCCTGTCGCGCTCTCTGTTTCACAGTCTGGCGTCGTGTCCCTCACCTGTTTTCTCTCTCACTCTGTCCTTCCTCCTGGCTTTTCCTTGTCCCTCTGGCCTCTTACTCGTCGCTACTTTTTTCTTCCTTTCTCTACCTCTCTGCCTCTGCCCTGTCGCTTTCTTCCTCTCTCTCTCTGCAATGTTTCTTTCTCCATCTGTGCCCCCCTCCCTGTCCCTTTTCTCTTGTTCTCTCTGTCCTCCATCCTCCCCGTAACTCTTTGTCTGTGTATCTCCATACTGCTGCCTGTCCCTTTGTTTCTCGCTATATGCCCCTGTCCAGCTTGCTGTCCCGTTGTTCTCCTCTGTGCTGAACCGTGGCCTTTTCTATCATCCTGCAGCCCGTCACCGATTTTACTTTCTCCACCTCTTTGGCCTGATCTGTGTGTCTCCTGCCCCCGTCCATCTGGCTTGTTCGCTCTACTTGTGTCTCCCTCCAGTGTTCTTTATTCCTCCGATTCAGTTTCTCTCTTGATCCATCAGTTCTGCTGCCCGCTCGTCGTTCTCTGTCTCTCTCTCTTTCCCTCTGTGCTGTTCCTGCGCGTAGCGCGCGAGCAAGCGAGGCTACGTGCCTGGGGATCCTTGTCTCGTAAGAGCTGCGAGACATGGACGTTTTGTCTTAGGTGGGGGACAGCCAAGCGACCGGAGTTACGGAAGAGGAATGGAGGAGAGCAGGAGAGAGAAGCGTCTGAAGCGGCAGAGTCTCCCGGGAGCGCGGAGAGCGAGAGCTGCGGTGAGTGGCGGGCCCTCGGGGCCCTGTCGCCCCTCTTCTGCGTCCCGGGCCCTCCCCTGGATCCTTCTCTCTCCCACGCTGCTGTGATTTTTTTTTTTTTTTTCTTTTTCCTTTTGTTTTCCTTTCCCTGTACCTCCCGTCTTCTGTCTGTGTTTGTGTTCTGCTCCCTCTCCCTCTTTTTCTCCCTTCAGAATTTCTCTAGCCGGCTCCCTGTCTCTCTTTCTCTGTCCTGCTGGCTGTCCGGTCGTTTCTTGCTGTACCTCCCTGTCCAGCCGGCTCTCTTTTTGCTCTCCCTTTTTGCCTTTCTCTCCTTCTCTGTCCTGCTTCGTGGCCCTTTCTTCTCTTTCTCTCCCTCTCTGTTCTCTAGCCCCTTGCTGGTTTGTTTTGGGGTTTCCCTGCACACACGCCCCCCGCCCCTTTCTTGGTCTCTTTGTCTAGATCTGACCCTTTCTTTGTTTCTCGGTCCCTTTTTTCCTGTTCACTGTCCTTTTTCTCTCTCTGTCTGTGTCCCCTGCGCTCCGTTGCCATCTTTATCTCTCCTTTCTTCTTCATCTCCTCCCCCTGCCCCCGTCTCTCTCTCCCTCTTTCGCGCTCACCGGCCCTACATTTTCGTGCTCCGTCTCTGCAAGGCTCCTCGTCCCTGTATTTCTTGATTTCTCTACCTCTCTGGCGTTTCCTTTCGACCCTTCTTTCTCTCTGAGCTCCTCGGTCTTCTCCCTTGTCTTATTTTCCTCTTCCTAGTGCTCTGCCCTGCTCCCCATCGCTTATTTTCTCTCTCCGTTTCTCTGCCCTGCTCCCCGTCCCTGTCTGTCTTTCTCCGTCCCCCTCTGCTGCTCCACAGCAGAGTTTTTCCTTTCTCCGGCTCTCTGACCCACTCCCCGCCCACCCAGGTTGACCGTCCCAGGTTTTGTTCTGCGTCTCCATCCTGCCGCTGTCCTCATCTATCCTTTTGTGCCCTTCTCTTTCTGTCTCTTTTCATGTGTCCCCGCTGCTTTTTTTCCCATCTCTGTCCAGCTCCCTGTCCCTTTCCTTTTTCCTCTTGCTGTCCTTTTGCCCTGCTTCCTCTTGCTGTTTTTTCTGCCTTTCTCTCTCTGCGCCATTCCCTCTCCCATCCTTTCTTTCTCGATCCCCCTGTGCAGCTCGCTGTCCCTTGTTTCCTTTCTCTCTTCCTCGGTATTTTTTTTCTTTCTCCATACCTCTCTCCCGCTGCCCGTCACGGTCGCATTTCTCCCCCCAACGCTGTCCTGCTCTGTCCCTTTTCTCTCTCTCTGTCGTTTTGTCCCGCTCCCTGTGTTTGTTTTTTAATTCCTCCCTCAGGGTCCCTCAGCCCGGTGCTGTTTTTTCCCTTCTCCGCCTCTGTCTCCTGCTGCCCAGCTGAGGCTTTTCCCCCTCCGTCTCTGTCCTGCTCCCCCGTCTCTTACTTGTGCCTGTCTTTCACTTTGTCCTGCCTCCTTGTCCCCTTTTTCTCTCTCAGTATCACCTTGTCCCGCTCCCTGTCCCTGTCTTTCTCTGACAATCTGTCCCGCTCCTTGTCCTTCTCTTTCCCTTTGCTGTTATTCCCCGTCCTTGTTCTGGCCTTTCTTCCTTCTCTTTCTGTCCTGCTGCCCCAGTGCCTCTTTTTCCACCGCTGTCCTGCTCCCTGGCCCTTGTTTCCTCTCGCCGTCCCTCTGTCCTGCTTCCTGTCCCCAGTTTTTCTGTCTCTCTTTCTCGATGCTGCTGCCTGTCCGGTCGTTTCTTGCTGTACCTGCCTGTGCAGCCGGCTCTCCCTTTTTGCCTTTCTCTCCTTCTCTTCCTGCTTCCCGGCCCGTTCTTGTCTTCCTCTCTGTCTGTCCTCTATCCCCTTGCTGGTTTGTGTTGGGGTTCCAACCCTGACCACCCACCCCCTTCTTCGTCTGACCCTTTCTTTGTTTCTTAGTACGTTTCTTCCTGTTGCCTGTCCTTTTTCTCTCTCTGTCAGTGTGTCCTGCACTGCGTGGGACGGTGGTGGGAGGCTGAAAAAGGGTGGGAAGCTGGGGGGGCGGAGTGGAGGCTGGAAAGAGGTAGGAGGTTGCAGAGGGGTGGGAAGCTGAATTAAGTAGAGGCCAGCAAAAAGGGAGTTCGGAGGCTATCGAGGGGTGGGAGGCGGGGGGGGGGGGGGGGGCGAGGAGGGGGGAGTAGAGGCCAGGAAAAAAAAGGAGGCCGGAAAGGGGTGGGAGGCTGCAGAGGGGTGGGAGGCCGGGGGCGAGAGTAGAGGCCAGAAAAAAAGGGAGGCCGGAAAGGGGTGGGAGGCTGCAGAGGGGTGGGAGGCTGGGGGCGAGAGTAGAGGCCAGAAAAAAAAGGAGGCCGGGGGGTGCGAGTAGAGGCCAGAAAGGCCCGTTTTTGTGGCTTCTTCCCTGTCTTTATCTCTCTTTCCTGCCTTGTTTACTCCTCTGATTCAAGTTCTCTCTCGATCCGTGTGTTCTGCTTCCCACTCATCATATTCTCTCTTTTTCTCTGTCCTGTTCCTGAGGCTTGTTGTCTAGGAAGCCACGTCTCGTATGAGCTCTAAGACAGCCACATGCATTTTCTCTCAGGTGGAGGAGAGCCAAACGATTGGAGTTGCGGAAGAAGAAGGGAAGAGAGAAGGGGAGAGAAACATCTGAAGTGTCAAAGTCTCCCGGCAGCACCGAGAGTGAGAGCTGCGGTGAGTCGTGGGCCCTCGGGGCCCTGTCACCCCTCTTGTGCATCCTGGGCCCTCCCCGGCTCCCTCTCTTTCCCCCACTGCTACGATTATTTTTTTTTTCTGCTCTTGTGTACCTTCTTTCTCCATCTGTCTCTGACTTGTCCCCATCTTTTAGGTCCTCCCTCTTTCTGCCCTGCAGCCCGTGGCATTTTTTTCCTTCTTCCCCTCTTTCTGTTCAGCTCCCGGTTACTAGTTTTGCTTTCCTCCTACTCTGTAGCCTGTCAGTACTTTTGCTGTCTTTGGTGCTCTCTGTCTGGCTCCTCGTCCCTTGATTCGAGGCCTTCCTTCTCGGCTCCGTAGCACGTCACAGATCTACTGCTTTCTCCATGTCTATTCTATTCTATTTCCTCATCTCTCTTTGTCCAGGTCCCTGCCGCTATTCTTTTTTCCTCTGTCATGCTGCAGGGTTTTTTTTTGCATCTCCTTCCTGCTCCCCGTTCTTCATTTTCGGTCTGTGTCCTGCTCCCTCTTCTTCTTTCTGCTGCCGCTCTTGCTCTCTTGCTGCTGCTTCTTTCTCCGTCTCTGTGGGACTGCCTGTCCCCGTCCTTCTCTCGCCGTCCCTTTCCCTGCTTGGTGCTTTCTCGTTCCACCGCCGCTGTCCAGCCACCTGTCACTTTTCTCCTCTCTTGTAGTGGCCTGCACCCTGCTCCTCATTTTTGGCAGCCTCTGCCGAGCAGCGCGTCTCTCCGGGAGGCGACGGACGGACTGTTCGCCGCTGGATCAACGGGCGCAGCTGCGGGAAGGAGTGCCGAGGTGTCGGAGGGGCAGAGGGAGCGTCGGGGGCCCCGACCCCGGAGCAGAGCGGCTCCCGGGACTGGCTGGGTGCGTGACTGAGTAAAGACCTGCGGTCCCTTTTGCCCTGGCGGCTGCGTTTGTGCTTGGTTTGCACGGGACGAGGGGCTGCGCCAGAGGCCAGGGGAGGAGGGGACGGGCTGTGGGGCTGGGGCGACGGCCCCCTGTTCCTGCCGGGGTCCAGCCGTGGGCCGGGGCCGGGGGAGCCCCAGGTGCGGGCAGCGGGGCTGATGGCGACGGCCCCTCCCTGTGCCGGTGGAGGGCCCGGTGCTGCCGTGGCGCGGGTGGCCGTGGAGGGGCCGGTGCTGCCGTGGCGCGGGTGGCCGTGGAGGGGCCGGTACGATCGCTGCTGCCACCCGGTGAGCAAAGTTCGGTACTGCGGCTCGGGCGGCGCCAATGCGCGGTGGCGCCGTGTCCAAGGGCTCGCTGCTGCCACCCGGTGAGCAAAGTTTGGTACTGCGGCTCGGGCGGCGCCAATGCGCGGTGGCGCCGTGTCCAAGAGCTCGCTGCTGCCACCCGGTGAGCAAAGTTCGGTACTGCCGCTCGAGTGGCGCAGGTGCTTTGCGCGCTGGGAGGAGCCGTGCCCTGTGTGTCCGGCGCTGCAATAAGGAACGCCTGCCTGCTTGCTGAAGTGCCCAAAGGGCTTCAGAGAGTCTTTGTGTTTGCCCAATGACGGCATGGTGGGCTCCAGCCGTGGGCCGGGGCCGGAAGAGCCCCAGGTGCGGGCAGCGGGGCTGATGGCGACGGCCCCTCCCTCTGCCGGTAGAGGGCCCGGTGCTGCCGTGCCGGGCCCGATGCGAGCCGAAGGAGGAGCGGAGCCATAGCCGGGTTGCGGCTGCAGCGAGGGAGAAGGTGAGCGCGGGGTATGGGGGGGGGGGTTGGATGGAGCGGCGGGTCCCGGGGAAAAGCCCCCGGGAGGGCGGGGTCCGTGTCGAGGGCAAGGAGCGATGGGGGTGCGGCGCCTTGTCGGAGCCGCGAGTCGGGGTCTGCTCGGAGCCGGAGCCGGCGCTGGGAGCCGCCCCCGACCCGCAGGCCCCGCCCCCGCCCCCGCTGGCGCCGCCCTTGCCCCCGCTGGCACCGCCCTTGCCCCCGCTGGCGCCGCCCTTGCCCCCGCTGGCGCCGCCCTTGCCCCCGCTGGCGCCGCCCTTGCCCCCGCTGGCGCCGCCCCCGCCCCCGCTGGCGCCGCCCCCGCCCCCGCTGGCGCCGCCCTTGCCCCCGCTGGCGCCGCCCTTGCCCCCGCTGGCGCCGCCCTTGCCCCCGCTGGCGCCGCCCCCGCCCCCGCTGGCGCCGCCCCCGCCCCCGCCCCCGCTGGCGCCGCCCCCGCCCCCGCTGGCGCCGCCCCCGCCCCCGCTGGCGCCGCCCCCGCCCCCGCTGGCGCCGCCCCCGCCCCCGCTGGCGCCGCCCCCGCCCCCGCTGGCGCCGCCCCCGCCCCCGCTGGCGCCGCCCCCGCCCCCGCTGGCACCGCCCCCGCTGGCGCCGCCCCCGCCCCCGCTGGCGCCGCCCCCGCCCCCGCTGGCGCCGCCCCCGCCCCCGCTGGCGCCGCCCCCGCCCCCGCTGGCGCCGCCCCCGCCCCCGCTGGCGCCGCCCCCGCCCCCGCTGGCGCCGCCCCCGCCCCCGCTGGCGCCGCCGGCACCGCCCCCGCCCCCGCTGGCGCGCCCCCGCCCCGCTGGCGCCGCCCCCGCTGGCACCGCCCCCGCCCACGCTGGCTCCGCCCCCGGCCCCGCTGGCGCCGCCCCCGGCCCCGCTGGCGCCGCCCCCTGGCCGCAACGCGGTACTGCAGCCCGGCGTTCGGCTCAGAGTGTGGCCCCTCCGGCGCGCCGTCGGCTCGTGGCGCATGCGCGGTGCGGCGGAGCAGCATGGCGGCGGGCTGGTGTTCGGTGCCGGGGCGGCGGGGGAGCAGAGAGGCCAGCGGTGAGGCGCGGGCTCCCCTCCAGCGGGTGTGGGGGTGCGTGGTGGCTGCTCGAGGGTGGTGGGACGGGAAGCTTGGAGCCGGCCGCTGCGGCAGGCTGCAGGAGGCGAGCCGGGTGCGGGCAGCCCCGGGGCCAGAGGCGGGAGGTGACGGAAGGGAATGGGAGAAGGAGGCGGGCACCCCCCCCCCCCCCCCCAAGTCGGCAGTGCTCCCCCGGCCCCGCTCGCCCCGCGCAGCCGCCCCCAGCTGCAGCACGTCCCCTGAAGCCTGTGTCCCGGAGCGCCCGGCCTCCCCCAAGGCCCGTGGTGCGGGCTGCCTCGGCCTCCCTGAACGCGGTCGCCGCTGCTTGTTTATGTGTGGCAGGGGCTGCGCTGAGGACGCGTTTGTCCGTTCGTGCCCTGGGGATGCCGTTGGCTGCGCCCGCTCCAGGCTTGTGTGGGCTGCGTGTGCCGGGCCTCGCTGTGCTGGCGGCGTGGGGGCGAAAAGGGAGAGGCGGAGCGCTGAGTGGCTGCGGGCAGGAGGTGGCGCGGCTGAAGCTGGAGAGTCCCGAGAAGGCTGAAGAAGAAGAAGAAATGGAAGGCCACCTGGCTGGCAGCTGCCTGGCGCTGCGGGTGAGGAAGGCTCCGTCTTGGTAGCCCGCAGCAGGCCAGGCCGCCAGCGTGCCCCGCAGGGTCTGTATGTGTCACCAGCAGCAGCATGGTCCGGTTGTGGAGCGCGCGAGCGCGGCTGCGTGCGTAGGGAGCCTTGTCTCGTAAGAGCTGCGAGACATGGACGTTTTGTCTTAGGTGGGGGACAGCCAAGCGACCGGAGTTACGGAAGAGGAATGGAGGAGAGCAGGACGGAGAAGCGTCTGAAGCGGCAGAGTCTCCCGGGAGCGCGGAGAGCGAGAGCTGCGGTGAGTGGCGGGCCCTCGGGGCCCTGTCGCCCCTCTTCTGCGTCCCGGGCCCTCCCCTGGATCCTTCTCTCTCCCACGCTGCTGTGATTTTTTTTTTTTTCTCTTTTTCCTTTTGTTTTCCTTTCCCTGTACCTCCCGTCTTCTGTCTGTGTTTGTGTCCTGCTCCCTCTCCCTCTTTTTCTCCCTTCAGAATTTCTCTAGCCGGCTCCCTGTCTCTATTTCTCTGTCCTGCTGGCTGTCCGGTCGTTTCTTACTGTACCTCCCTGTCCAGCCGGCTCTCTTTTTGCTCTCCCTTTTTGCCTTTCTCTCCTTCTCTGTCCTGCTTCATGGCCCTTTCTTCTCTTTCTCTCCCTCTCTGTTCTCTAGCCCCTTGCTGGTTTGTTTTGGGGTTTCCCTGCACACACGCCCCCCGCCCCTTTCTTGGTCTCTTTGTCTAGATCTGACCCTTTCTTTGTTTCTCGGTCCCTTTTTTCCTGTTCACTGTCCTTTTTCTCTCTCTGTCTGTGTCCCCTGCGCTCCGTTGCCATCTTTATCTCTCCTTTCTTCTTCATCTCCTCCCCCTGCCCCCGTCTCTCTCTCCCTCTTTCGCGCTCACCGGCCCTACATTTTCGTGCTCCGTCTCTGCAAGGCTCCTCGTCCCTGTATTTCTTGATTTCTCTACCTCTCTGGCGTTTCCTTTCGACCCTTCTTTCTCTCTGAGCTTCTCGGTCTTCTCCCTTGTCTTATTTTCCTCTTCCTAGTGCTCTGCCCTGCTCCCCATTGCTTATTTTCTCTCTCCGTTTCTCTGCCCTGCTCCCCGTCCCTCTCTCTCTTTCTCCGTCCCCCTCTGCTGCTCCACAGCAGTGTTTTTCCTTTCTCCGGCTCTCTGACCTGCTCCCCACCCCCCTCCCCCCTTTTTCTCTCTGTCATTCTTCCTGCTTCCCTGGACCTCTCTCTCTGCAATCTCGAGTCCTACTCCCTGTTTGTATCCCACTGTCCTGGTCCCCATCCCTCTCTTTGCCTCTCTATCCCTTTGTCCCTGTTTTTTCTTTCTCCGTCTCTCTGCCCTGCTGCCTAGTTCTGTCCGGTTCCCTTTCTGTTTGCTGGGTTGTTTTTTTTTTTCTCTCTTCATTCTTCTGCTTTGCTCTGTTTTCCCTCCCTCTCACTCCTGCAGCGTCCTGCTGTGTGTTACCTGTCCTTCTCCCTCTTGATATTTTTGCTCTTGCTCTGTCCCTCTGTCCTGCTGCCTGGAAGTAATTTTTTCTTCTCTGCATTTCTGTTCTTCTGACCATGGCTGTTTTTTCATTCTCCACCTCTCTCTCTCCTGCTCGCCAGCCTCGCCTTTCTCTCCCTGACGTTCTTTCCTCTTCCCAGTCCCTCTGCTTTTGTGTATCCTTGCACTCCACTCCCTCTGTCACGCTGTCTTGCTCCCCATCCCTCCCTTTCCTTTCTACCCTTCCGATGTCTGTGTCCCCCAAGCCCGCTTTGTACGTGTCCCTGTCAACACCCTTCTGTCACTCTTCTTCCCTTGCTGCTCTTGCTCTTTTTCTCTCTCTTCCTCTGTGCTGCGGCCCATCGCTGTTTTTAACTCCTCCATCCCTTTGTCCCGCTCCCTGTCCTTGTCAGTTTTGCCCTGTGCTCCAGGCTTTCCTTGTTTTCTGCATCTCTGTCCTTTTCCCTGTACCCTTTTTCTCTCTGCTCCTCAGTCCTTCTGCCTCGTCTTGTTTTTCTCTTTCTGCCGTCCCTCTCTTTTTGTCTGTGACCCTCTGTGCTCTTCTCCTTCTCCCTCTCAGTTTGCGGTTGTCCTATGTGTCCCCCTCTCTGTCTCTCTCTTCTGCTGTCCTGCTCCCCAGCCCCGTTATTTATTGCTTCACCCCTCGGTCTTGCTCTCAGTCCCTGTTTTCTCTCGTGCTCCGCCTCGCTGCCGTTCTCTCTGTTGCTCTCGTTTGCTGTCTGTCCCAGCGTCCTGCTCCCTGTCGCGCTCTCTGTTTCACAGTCTGGCGTCGTGTCCCTCACCTGTTTTCTCTCTCACTCTGTCCTTCCTCCTGGCTTTTCCTTGTCCCTCTGGCCTCTTACTCGTCGCTACTTTTTTCTTCCTTTCTCTACCTCTCTGCCTCTGCCCTGTCGCTTTCTTCCTCTCTCTCTCTGCAATGTTTCTTTCTCCATCTGTGCCCCCCTCCCTGTCCCTTTTCTCTTGTTCTCTCTGTCCTCCATCCTCCCCGTAACTCTTTGTCTGTGTATCTCCATACTGCTGCCTGTCCCTTTGTTTCTCGCTATATGCCCCTGTCCAGCTTGCTGTCCCGTTGTTCTCCTCTGTGCTGAACCGTGGCCTTTTCTATCATCCTGCAGCCCGTCACCGATTTTACTTTCTCCACCTCTTTGGCCTGATCTGTGTGTCTCCTGCCCCCGTCCATCTGGCTTGTTCGCTCTACTTGTGTCTCCCTCCAGTGTTCTTTATTCCTCCGATTCAGTTTCTCTCTTGATCCATCAGTTCTGCTGCCCGCTCGTCGTTCTCTGTCTCTCTCTCTTTCCCTCTGTGCTGTTCCTGCGCGTAGCGCGCGAGCAAGCGAGGCTACGTGCCTGGGGATCCTTGTCTCGTAAGAGCTGCGAGACATGGACGTTTTGTCTTAGGTGGGGGACAGCCAAGCGACCGGAGTTACGGAAGAGGAATGGAGGAGAGCAGGAGAGAGAAGCGTCTGAAGCGGCAGAGTCTCCCGGGAGCGCGGAGAGCGAGAGCTGCGGTGAGTGGCGGGCCCTCGGGGCCCTGTCGCCCCTCTTCTGCGTCCCGGGCCCTCCCCTGGATCCTTCTCTCTCCCACGCTGCTGTGATTTTTTTTTTTTTTTTCTTTTTCCTTTTGTTTTCCTTTCCCTGTACCTCCCGTCTTCTGTCTGTGTTTGTGTTCTGCTCCCTCTCCCTCTTTTTCTCCCTTCAGAATTTCTCTAGCCGGCTCCCTGTCTCTCTTTCTCTGTCCTGCTGGCTGTCCGGTCGTTTCTTGCTGTACCTCCCTGTCCAGCCGGCTCTCTTTTTGCTCTCCCTTTTTGCCTTTCTCTCCTTCTCTGTCCTGCTTCGTGGCCCTTTCTTCTCTTTCTCTCCCTCTCTGTTCTCTAGCCCCTTGCTGGTTTGTTTTGGGGTTTCCCTGCACACACGCCCCCCGCCCCTTTCTTGGTCTCTTTGTCTAGATCTGACCCTTTCTTTGTTTCTCGGTCCCTTTTTTCCTGTTCACTGTCCTTTTTCTCTCTCTGTCTGTGTCCCCTGCGCTCCGTTGCCATCTTTATCTCTCCTTTCTTCTTCATCTCCTCCCCCTGCCCCCGTCTCTCTCTCCCTCTTTCGCGCTCACCGGCCCTACATTTTCGTGCTCCGTCTCTGCAAGGCTCCTCGTCCCTGTATTTCTTGATTTCTCTACCTCTCTGGCGTTTCCTTTCGACCCTTCTTTCTCTCTGAGCTCCTCGGTCTTCTCCCTTGTCTTATTTTCCTCTTCCTAGTGCTCTGCCCTGCTCCCCATCGCTTATTTTCTCTCTCCGTTTCTCTGCCCTGCTCCCCGTCCCTGTCTGTCTTTCTCCGTCCCCCTCTGCTGCTCCACAGCAGAGTTTTTCCTTTCTCCGGCTCTCTGACCCACTCCCCGCCCACCCAGGTTGACCGTCCCAGGTTTTGTTCTGCGTCTCCATCCTGCCGCTGTCCTCATCTATCCTTTTGTGCCCTTCTCTTTCTGTCTCTTTTCATGTGTCCCCGCTGCTTTTTTTCCCATCTCTGTCCAGCTCCCTGTCCCTTTCCTTTTTCCTCTTGCTGTCCTTTTGCCCTGCTTCCTCTTGCTGTTTTTTCTGCCTTTCTCTCTCTGCGCCATTCCCTCTCCCATCCTTTCTTTCTCGATCCCCCTGTGCAGCTCGCTGTCCCTTGTTTCCTTTCTCTCTTCCTCGGTATTTTTTTTCTTTCTCCATACCTCTCTCCCGCTGCCCGTCACGGTCGCATTTCTCCCCCCAACGCTGTCCTGCTCTGTCCCTTTTCTCTCTCTCTGTCGTTTTGTCCCGCTCCCTGTGTTTGTTTTTTAATTCCTCCCTCAGGGTCCCTCAGCCCGGTGCTGTTTTTTCCCTTCTCCGCCTCTGTCTCCTGCTGCCCAGCTGAGGCTTTTCCCCCTCCGTCTCTGTCCTGCTCCCCCGTCTCTTACTTGTGCCTGTCTTTCACTTTGTCCTGCCTCCTTGTCCCCTTTTTCTCTCTCAGTATCACCTTGTCCCGCTCCCTGTCCCTGTCTTTCTCTGACAATCTGTCCCGCTCCTTGTCCTTCTCTTTCCCTTTGCTGTTATTCCCCGTCCTTGTTCTGGCCTTTCTTCCTTCTCTTTCTGTCCTGCTGCCCCAGTGCCTCTTTTTCCACCGCTGTCCTGCTCCCTGGCCCTTGTTTCCTCTCGCCGTCCCTCTGTCCTGCTTCCTGTCCCCAGTTTTTCTGTCTCTCTTTCTCGATGCTGCTGCCTGTCCGGTCGTTTCTTGCTGTACCTGCCTGTGCAGCCGGCTCTCCCTTTTTGCCTTTCTCTCCTTCTCTTCCTGCTTCCCGGCCCGTTCTTGTCTTCCTCTCTGTCTGTCCTCTATCCCCTTGCTGGTTTGTGTTGGGGTTCCAACCCTGACCACCCACCCCCTTCTTCGTCTGACCCTTTCTTTGTTTCTTAGTACGTTTCTTCCTGTTGCCTGTCCTTTTTCTCTCTCTGTCAGTGTGTCCTGCACTGCGTGGGACGGTGGTGGGAGGCTGAAAAAGGGTGGGAAGCTGGGGGGGCGGAGTGGAGGCTGGAAAGAGGTAGGAGGTTGCAGAGGGGTGGGAAGCTGAATTAAGTAGAGGCCAGCAAAAAGGGAGTTCGGAGGCTATCGAGGGGTGGGAGGCGGGGGGGGGGGGGGGGGCGAGGAGGGGGGAGTAGAGGCCAGGAAAAAAAAGGAGGCCGGAAAGGGGTGGGAGGCTGCAGAGGGGTGGGAGGCCGGGGGCGAGAGTAGAGGCCAGAAAAAAAGGGAGGCCGGAAAGGGGTGGGAGGCTGCAGAGGGGTGGGAGGCTGGGGGCGAGAGTAGAGGCCAGAAAAAAAAGGAGGCCGGGGGGTGCGAGTAGAGGCCAGAAAGGCCCGTTTTTGTGGCTTCTTCCCTGTCTTTATCTCTCTTTCCTGCCTTGTTTACTCCTCTGATTCAAGTTCTCTCTCGATCCGTGTGTTCTGCTTCCCACTCATCATATTCTCTCTTTTTCTCTGTCCTGTTCCTGAGGCTTGTTGTCTAGGAAGCCACGTCTCGTATGAGCTCTAAGACAGCCACATGCATTTTCTCTCAGGTGGAGGAGAGCCAAACGATTGGAGTTGCGGAAGAAGAAGGGAAGAGAGAAGGGGAGAGAAACATCTGAAGTGTCAAAGTCTCCCGGCAGCACCGAGAGTGAGAGCTGCGGTGAGTCGTGGGCCCTCGGGGCCCTGTCACCCCTCTTGTGCATCCTGGGCCCTCCCCGGCTCCCTCTCTTTCCCCCACTGCTACGATTATTTTTTTTTTCTGCTCTTGTGTACCTTCTTTCTCCATCTGTCTCTGACTTGTCCCCATCTTTTAGGTCCTCCCTCTTTCTGCCCTGCAGCCCGTGGCATTTTTTTCCTTCTTCCCCTCTTTCTGTTCAGCTCCCGGTTACTAGTTTTGCTTTCCTCCTACTCTGTAGCCTGTCAGTACTTTTGCTGTCTTTGGTGCTCTCTGTCTGGCTCCTCGTCCCTTGATTCGAGGCCTTCCTTCTCGGCTCCGTAGCACGTCACAGATCTACTGCTTTCTCCATGTCTATTCTATTCTATTTCCTCATCTCTCTTTGTCCAGGTCCCTGCCGCTATTCTTTTTTCCTCTGTCATGCTGCAGGGTTTTTTTTTGCATCTCCTTCCTGCTCCCCGTTCTTCATTTTCGGTCTGTGTCCTGCTCCCTCTTCTTCTTTCTGCTGCCGCTCTTGCTCTCTTGCTGCTGCTTCTT
Organism: Opisthocomus hoazin; assembly: GCF_030867145.1. Lineage (NCBI taxonomy): Eukaryota > Metazoa > Chordata > Aves > Opisthocomiformes > Opisthocomidae > Opisthocomus > Opisthocomus hoazin. The sequence continues at coordinate 63,389 of NW_027448837.1, forward strand.
TCTCCGTCTCTGTGGGACTGCCTGTCCCCGTCCTTCTCTCGCCGTCCCTTTCCCTGCTTGGTGCTTTCTCGTTCCACCGCCGCTGTCCAGCCACCTGTCACTTTTCTCCTCTCTTGTAGTGGCCTGCACCCTGCTCCTCATTTTTGGCAGCCTCTGCCGAGCAGCGCGTCTCTCCGGGAGGCGACGGACGGACTGTTCGCCGCTGGATCAACGGGCGCAGCTGCGGGAAGGAGTGCCGAGGTGTCGGAGGGGCAGAGGGAGCGTCGGGGGCCCCGACCCCGGAGCAGAGCGGCTCCCGGGACTGGCTGGGTGCGTGACTGAGTAAAGACCTGCGGTCCCTTTTGCCCTGGCGGCTGCGTTTGTGCTTGGTTTGCACGGGACGAGGGGCTGCGCCAGAGGCCAGGGGAGGAGGGGACGGGCTGTGGGGCTGGGGCGACGGCCCCCTGTTCCTGCCGGGGTCCAGCCGTGGGCCGGGGCCGGGGGAGCCCCAGGTGCGGGCAGCGGGGCTGATGGCGACGGCCCCTCCCTGTGCCGGTGGAGGGCCCGGTGCTGCCGTGGCGCGGGTGGCCGTGGAGGGGCCGGTGCTGCCGTGGCGCGGGTGGCCGTGGAGGGGCCGGTACGATCGCTGCTGCCACCCGGTGAGCAAAGTTCGGTACTGCGGCTCGGGCGGCGCCAATGCGCGGTGGCGCCGTGTCCAAGGGCTCGCTGCTGCCACCCGGTGAGCAAAGTTTGGTACTGCGGCTCGGGCGGCGCCAATGCGCGGTGGCGCCGTGTCCAAGAGCTCGCTGCTGCCACCCGGTGAGCAAAGTTCGGTACTGCCGCTCGAGTGGCGCAGGTGCTTTGCGCGCTGGGAGGAGCCGTGCCCTGTGTGTCCGGCGCTGCAATAAGGAACGCCTGCCTGCTTGCTGAAGTGCCCAAAGGGCTTCAGAGAGTCTTTGTGTTTGCCCAATGACGGCATGGTGGGCTCCAGCCGTGGGCCGGGGCCGGAAGAGCCCCAGGTGCGGGCAGCGGGGCTGATGGCGACGGCCCCTCCCTCTGCCGGTAGAGGGCCCGGTGCTGCCGTGCCGGGCCCGATGCGAGCCGAAGGAGGAGCGGAGCCATAGCCGGGTTGCGGCTGCAGCGAGGGAGAAGGTGAGCGCGGGGTATGGGGGGGGGGGTTGGATGGAGCGGCGGGTCCCGGGGAAAAGCCCCCGGGAGGGCGGGGTCCGTGTCGGGGGCAAGGAGCGATAGGGGTGCGGCGCCGTGTCGGAGCCGCGAGTCGGGGTCTGCTCGGAGCCGGAGCCGGCGCTGGGAGCCGCCCCCGCCCCCGCAGGCGCCGCCCCCGCCCCCGCAGGCGCCGCCCCCGCCCCCGCAGGCGCCGCCCCCGCCCCCGCAGGCGCCGCCCCCGCCCCCGCTGGCGCCGCCCTTGCCCCCGCTGGCGCCGCCCTTGCCCCCGCTGGCGCCGCCCTTGCCCCCGCTGGCGCCGCCCTTGCCCCCGCTGGCGCCGCCCTTGCCCCCGCTGGCGCCGCCCTTGCCCCCGCTGGCGCCGCCCTTGCCCCCGCTGGCGCCGCCCCCGCCCCCGCTGGCGCCGCCCCCGCCCCCGCTGGCGCCGCCCCCGCCCCCGCTGGCGCCGCCCCCGCCCCCGCTGGCGCCGCCCCCGCCCCCGCTGGCGCCGCCCCCGCCCCCGCTGGCGCCGCCCCCGCCCCCGCTGGCGCCGCCCCCGCCCCCGCTGGCGCCGCCCCCGCCCCCGCTGGCGCCGCCCCCGCCCCCGCTGGCGCCGCCCTCGCCCCCGCTGGCGCCGCCCCCGCTGGCGCCGCCCCCGCCCCCGCTGGCGCCGCCCCCGCCCCCGCTGGCGCCGCCCCCGCCCCCGCTGGCGCCGCCCCCGCCCCCGCTGGCGCCGCCCCCGCCCCCGCTGGCGCCGCCCCCGCCCCCGCTGGCGCCGCCGGCACCGCCCCCGCCCCCGCTGGCGCGCCCCCGCCCCGCTGGCGCCGCCCCCGCTGGCACCGCCCCCGCCCACGCTGGCTCCGCCCCCGGCCCCGCTGGCGCCGCCCCCTGGCCGCAACGCGGTACTGCAGCCCGGCGTTCGGCTCAGAGTGTGGCCCCTCCGGCGCGCCGTCGGCTCGTGGCGCATGCGCGGTGCGGCGGAGCAGCATGGCGGCGGCCTGGTGTTCGGTGCCGGGGCGGCGGGGGAGCAGAGAGGCCAGCGGTGAGGCGCGGGCTCCCCTCCAGCGGGTGTGGGGGTGCGTGGTGGCTGCTCGAGGGTGGTGGGACGGGAAGCTTGGAGCCGGCCGCTGCGGCAGGCTGCAGGAGGCGAGCCGGGTGCGGGCAGCCCCGGGGCCAGAGGCGGGAGGTGACGGAAGGGAATGGGAGAAGGAGGCGGGCACCCCCCCCCCCCCCCCAAGTCGGCAGTGCTCCCCCGGCCCCGCTCGCCCCGCGCAGCCGCCCCCAGCTGCAGCACGTCCCCTGAAGCCTGTGTCCCGGAGCGCCCGGCCTCCCCCAAGGCCCGTGGTGCGGGCTGCCTCGGCCTCCCTGAACGCGGTCGCCGCTGCTTGTTTATGTGTGGCAGGGGCTGCGCTGAGGACGCGTTTGTCCGTTCGTGCCCTGGGGATGCCGTTGGCTGCGCCCGCTCCAGGCTTGTGTGGGCTGCGTGTGCCGGGCCTCGCTGTGCTGGCGGCGTGGGGGCGAAAAGGGAGAGGCGGAGCGCTGAGTGGCTGCGGGCAGGAGGTGGCGCGGCTGAAGCTGGAGAGTCCCGAGAAGGCTGAAGAAGAAGAAGAAATGGAAGGCCACCTGGCTGGCAGCTGCCTGGCGCTGCGGGTGAGGAAGGCTCCGTCTTGGTAGCCCGCAGCAGGCCAGGCCGCCAGCGTGCCCCGCAGGGTCTGTATGTGTCACCAGCAGCAGCATGGTCCGGTTGTGGAGCGCGCGAGCGCGGCTGCGTGCGTAGGGAGCCTTGTCTCGTAAGAGCTGCGAGACATGGACGTTTTGTCTTAGGTGGGGGACAGCCAAGCGACCGGAGTTACGGAAGAGGAATGGAGGAGAGCAGGACGGAGAAGCGTCTGAAGCGGCAGAGTCTCCCGGGAGCGCGGAGAGCGAGAGCTGCGGTGAGTGGCGGGCCCTCGGGGCCCTGTCGCCCCTCTTCTGCGTCCCGGGCCCTCCCCTGGATCCTTCTCTCTCCCACGCTGCTGTGATTTTTTTTTTTTCTCTTTTTCCTTTTGTTTTCCTTTCCCTGTACCTCCCGTCTTCTGTCTGTGTTTGTGTCCTGCTCCCTCTCCCTCTTTTTCTCCCTTCAGAATTTCTCTAGCCGGCTCCCTGTCTCTATTTCTCTGTCCTGCTGGCTGTCCGGTCGTTTCTTACTGTACCTCCCTGTCCAGCCGGCTCTCTTTTTGCTCTCCCTTTTTGCCTTTCTCTCCTTCTCTGTCCTGCTTCATGGCCCTTTCTTCTCTTTCTCTCCCTCTCTGTTCTCTAGCCCCTTGCTGGTTTGTTTTGGGGTTTCCCTGCACACACGCCCCCCGCCCCTTTCTTGGTCTCTTTGTCTAGATCTGACCCTTTCTTTGTTTCTCGGTCCCTTTTTTCCTGTTCACTGTCCTTTTTCTCTCTCTGTCTGTGTCCCCTGCGCTCCGTTGCCATCTTTATCTCTCCTTTCTTCTTCATCTCCTCCCCCTGCCCCCGTCTCTCTCTCCCTCTTTCGCGCTCACCGGCCCTACATTTTCGTGCTCCGTCTCTGCAAGGCTCCTCGTCCCTGTATTTCTTGATTTCTCTACCTCTCTGGCGTTTCCTTTCGACCCTTCTTTCTCTCTGAGCTTCTCGGTCTTCTCCCTTGTCTTATTTTCCTCTTCCTAGTGCTCTGCCCTGCTCCCCATCGCTTATTTTCTCTCTCCGTTTCTCTGCCCTGCTCCCCGTCCCTGTCTTTCTTTCTCCGTCCCCCTCTGCTGCTCCACAGCAGTGTTTTTCCTTTCTCCAGCGCTCTGACCTGCTCCCCACCCCCCTCCCCCCTTTTTCTCTCTGTCGTTCTTCCTGCTTCCCTGGACCTCTCTCTCTGCAATCTCGAGTCCTACTCCCTGTTTGTATCCCACTGTCCTGGTCCCCATCCCTCTCTTTGCCTCTCTATCCCTTTGTCCCTGTTTTTTCTTTCTCCGTCTCTCTGCCCTGCTGCCTAGTTCTGTCCGGTTCCCTTTCTGTTTGCTGGGTTGTTTTTTTTTTTCTCTCTTCATTCTTCTGCTTTGCTCTGTGTTCCCTCCCTCTCACTCCTGCAGCGTCCTGCTGTGTGTTACCTGTCCTTCTCCCTCTTGATATTTTTGCTCTTGCTCTGTCCCTCTGTCCTGCTGCCTGGAAGTAATTTTTTCTTCTCTGCATTTCTGTTCTTCTGACCATGGCTGTTTTTTCATTCTCCACCTCTCTCTCTCCTGCTCGCCAGCCTCGCCTTTCTCTCCCTGACGTTCTTTCCTCTTCCCAGTCCCTCTGCTTTTGTGTATCCTTGCACTCCACTCCCTCTGTCACGCTGTCTTGCTCCCCATCCCTCCCTTTCCTTTCTACCCTTCCGATGTCTGTGTCCCCCAAGCCCGCTTTGTACGTGTCCCTGTCAACACCCTTCTGTCACTCTTCTTCCCTTGCTGCTCTTGCTCTTTTTCTCTCTCTTCCTCTGTGCTGCGGCCCATCGCTGTTTTTAACTCCTCAATCCCTTTGTCCCGCTCCCTGTCCTTGTCAGTTTTGCCCTGTGCTCCAGGCTTTCCTTGTTTTCTGCATCTCTGTCCTTTTCCCTGTACCCTTTTTCTCTCTGCTCCTCAGTCCTTCTGCCTCGTCTTGTTTTTCTCTTTCTGCCGTCCCTCTCTTTTTGTCTGTGACCCTCTGTGCTCTTCTCCTTCTCCCTCTCAGTTTGCGGTTGTCCTATGTGTCCCCCTCTCTGTCTCTCTCTTCTGCTGTCCTGCTCCCCAGCCCCGTTATTTATTGCTTCACCCCTCGGTCTTGCTCTCAGTCCCTGTTTTCTCTCGTGCTCCGCCTCGCTGCCGTTCTCTCTGTTGCTCTCGTTTGCTGTCTGTCCCAGCGTCCTGCTCCCTGTCGCGCTCTCTGTTTCACAGTCTGGCGTCGTGTCCCTCACCTGTTTTCTCTCTCACTCTGTCCTTCCTCCTGGCTTTTCCTTGTCCCTCTGGCCTCTTACTCGTCGCTACTTTTTTCTTCCTTTCTCTACCTCTCTGCCTCTGCCCTGTCGCTTTCTTCCTCTCTCTCTCTGCAATGTTTCTTTCTCCATCTGTGCCCCCCTCCCTGTCCCTTTTCTCTTGTTCTCTCTGTCCTCCATCCTCCCCGTAACTCTTTGTCTGTGTATCTCCATACTGCTGCCTGTCCCTTTGTTTCTCGCTATATGCCCCTGTCCAGCTTGCTGTCCCGTTGTTCTCCTCTGTGCTGAACCGTGGCCTTTTCTATCATCCTGCAGCCCATCACCGATTTTACTTTCTCCACCTCTTTGGCCTGATCTGTGTGTCTCCTGCCCCCGTCCATCTGGCTTGTTCGCTCTACTTGTGTCTCCCTCCAGTGTTCTTTATTCCTCCGATTCAGTTTCTCTCTTGATCCATCAGTTCTGCTGCCCGCTCGTCGTTCTCTGTCTCTCTCTCTTTCCCTCTGTGCTGTTCCTGCGCGTAGCGCGCGAGCAAGCGAGGCTACGTGCCTGGGGATCCTTGTCTCGTAAGAGCTGCGAGACATGGACGTTTTGTCTTAGGTGGGGGACAGCCAAGCGACCGGAGTTACGGAAGAGGAATGGAGGAGAGCAGGAGAGAGAAGCGTCTGAAGCGGCAGAGTCTCCCGGCAGTGCGGAGAGCGAGAGCCGCGGTGAGTGGCGGGCCCTTGGGGCCCTGTCGCCCCTCTTCTGCGTCCCGAGCTGTCCCCTGGATCCTTCTCTCTCCCACGCTGCTGTGATTTTTTTTTTTTTTCTTTTTCCTTTTGTTTTCCTTTCCCTGTACCTCCCGTCTTCTGTCTGTGTTTGTGTTCTGCTCCCTCTCCCTCTTTTTCTCCCTTCAGAATTTCTCTAGCCGGCTCCCTGTCTCTATTTGTCTGTCCTGCTGGCTGTCCGGTCGTTTCTTGCTGTACCTCCCTGTCCAGCCGGCTCTCTTTTTGCTCTCCCTTTTTGCCTTTCTCTCCTTCTCTGTCCTGCTTCATGGCCCTTTCTTCTCTTTCTCTCCCTCTCTGTTCTCTAGCCCCTTGCTGGTTTGTTTTGGGGTTTCCCTGCACACACGCCCCCCGCCCCTTTCTTGGTCTCTTTGTCTAGATCTGACCCTTTCTTTGTTTCTCGGTCCCTTTTTTCCTGTTCACTGTCCTTTTTCTCTCTCTGTCTGTGTCCCCTGCGCTCTGTTGCCATCTTTATCTCTCCTTTCTTCTTCATCTCCTCCCCCTGCCCCCGTCTCTCTCTCCCTCTTTCGCGCTCACCGGCCCTACATTTTCGTGCTCCGTCTCTGCAAGGCTCCTCGTCCCTGTATTTCTTGATTTCTCTACCTCTCTGGCGTTTCCTTTCGACCCTTCTTTCTCTCTGAGCTCCTCGGTCTTCTCCCTTGTCTTATTTTCCTCTTCCTAGTGCTCTGCCCTGCTCCCCATCGCTTATTTTCTCTCTCCGTTTCTCTGCCCTGCTCCCCGTCCCTGTCTGTCTTTCTCCGTCCCCCTCTGCTGCTCCACAGCAGAGTTTTTCCTTTCTCCGGCTCTCTGACCCGCTCCCCGCCCACCCAGGTTGACCGTCCCAGGTTTTGTTCTGCGTCTCCATCCTGCCGCTGTCCTCATCTATCCTTTTGTGCCCTTCTCTTTCTGTCTCTTTTCGTGTGTCCCCGCTGCTTTTTTTCCCATCTCTGTCCAGCTCCCTGTCCCTTTCCTTTTTCCTCTTGCTGTCCTTTTGCCCTGCTTCCTCTTGCTGTTTTTTCTGCCTTTCTCTCTCTGCGCCATTCCCTCTCCCATCCTTTCTTTCTCGATCCCCCTGTGCAGCTCGCTGTCCCTTGTTTCCTTTCTCTCTTCCTCGGTATTTTTTTTCTTTCTCCATACCTCTCTCCCGCTGCCCGTCACGGTCGCATTTCTCCCCCCAACGCTGTCCTGCTCTGTCCCTTTTCTCTCTCTCTGTCGTTTTGTCCCGCTCCCTGTGTTTGTTTTTTAATTCCTCCCTCAGGGTCCCTCAGCCCGGTGCTGTTTTTTCCCTTCTCCGCCTCTGTCTCCTGCTGCCCAGCTGAGGCTTTTCCCCCTCCGTCTCTGTCCTGCTCCCCCGTCTCTTACTTGTGCCTGTCTTTCACTTTGTCCTGCCTCCTTGTCCCCTTTTTCTCTCTCAGTATCACCTTGTCCCGCTCCCTGTCCCTGTCTTTCTCTGACAATCTGTCCCGCTCCTTGTCCTTCTCTTTCCCTTTGCTGTTATTCCCCGTCCTTGTTCTGGCCTTTCTTCCTTCTCTTTCTGTCCTGCTGCCCCAGTGCCTCTTTTTCCACCGCTGTCCTGCTCCCTGGCCCTTGTTTCCTCTCGCCGTCCCTCTGTCCTGCTTCCTGTCCCCAGTTTTTCTGTCTCTCTTTCTCGATGCTGCTGCCTGTCCGGTCGTTTCTTGCTGTACCTGCCTGTGCAGCCGGCTCTCCCTTTTTGCCTTTCTCTCCTTCTCTTCCTGCTTCCCGGCCCGTTCTTGTCTTCCTCTCTGTCTGTCCTCTATCCCCTTGCTGGTTTGTGTTGGGGTTCCAACCCTGACCACCCACCCCCTTCTTCGTCTGACCCTTTCTTTGTTTCTTAGTACGTTTCTTCCTGTTGCCTGTCCTTTTTCTCTCTCTGTCAGTGTGTCCTGCACTGCGTGGGACGGTGGTGGGAGGCTGAAAAAGGGTGGGAAGCTGGGGGGGCGGAGTGGAGGCTGGAAAGAGGTAGGAGGTTGCAGAGGGGTGGGAAGCTGAATTAAGTAGAGGCCAGCAAAAAGGGAGTTCGGAGGCTATCGAGGGGTGGGAGGCGGGGGGGGGGGGGGGGGCGAGGAGGGGGGAGTAGAGGCCAGGAAAAAAAAGGAGGCCGGAAAGGGGTGGGAGGCTGCAGAGGGGTGGGAGGCCGGGGGCGAGAGTAGAGGCCAGAAAAAAAGGGAGGCCGGAAAGGGGTGGGAGGCTGCAGAGGGGTGGGAGGCTGGGGGCGAGAGTAGAGGCCAGGAAAAAAAGGAGGCCGGGGGGTGCGAGTAGAGGCCAGAAAGGCCCGTTTTTGTGGCTTCTTCCCTGTCTTTATCTCTCTTTCCTGCCTTGTTTACTCCTCTGATTCAAGTTCTCTCTCGATCCGTGTGTTCTGCTTCCCACTCATCATATTCTCTCTTTTTCTCTGTCCTGTTCCTGAGGCTTCTTGTCTAGGAAGCCACGTCTCGTATGAGCTCTAAGACAGCCACATGCATTTTCTCTCAGGTGGAGGAGAGCCAAACGATTGGAGTTGCGGAAGAAGAGGGGAAGAGAGAAGGGGAGAGAAACATCTGAAGTGTCAAAGTCTCCCGGCAGCACCGAGAGTGAGAGCTGCAGTGAGTCGTGGGCCCTCGGGGCCCTGTCACCCCTCTTGTGCATCCTGGGCCCTCCCCGGCTCCCTCTCTTTCCCCCACTGCTACGATTATTTTTTTTTTCTGCTCTTGTGTACCTTCTTTCTCCATCTGTCTCTGACTTGTCCCCATCTTTTAGGTCCTCCCTCTTTCTGCCCTGCAGCCCGTGGCATTTTTTTCCTTCTTCCCCTCTTTCTGTTCAGCTCCCGGTTACTAGTTTTGCTTTCCTCCTACTCTGTAGCCTGTCAGTACTTTTGCTGTCTTTGGTGCTCTCTGTCTGGCTCCTCGTCCCTTGATTCGAGGCCTTCCTTCTCGGCTCCGTAGCACGTCACAGATCTACTGCTTTCTCCATGTCTATTCTATTCTATTTCCTCATCTCTCTTTGTCCAGGTCCCTGCCGCTATTCTTTTTTCCTCTGTCATGCTGCAGGGTTTTTTTTTGCATCTCCTTCCTGCTCCCCGTTCTTCATTTTCGGTCTGTGTCCTGCTCCCTCTTCTTCTTTCTGCTGCCGCTCTTGCTCTCTTGCTGCTGCTTCTTTCTCCGTCTCTGTGGGACTGCCTGTCCCCGTCCTTCTCTCGCCGTCCCTTTCCCTGCTTGGTGCTTTCTCGTTCCACCGCCGCTGTCCAGCCACCTGTCACTTTTCTCCTCTCTTGTAGTGGCCTGCACCCTGCTCCTCATTTTTGGCAGCCTCTGCCGAGCAGCGCGTCGCTCCGGGAGGGGACGGACGGACTGTTCGCCGCTGGATCAACGGGCGCAGCTGCGGGAAGGAGTGCCGAGGTGTCGGAGGGGCAGAGGGAGCGTCGGGGGCCCCGACCCCGGAGCAGAGCGGCTCCCGGGACTGGCTGGGTGCGTGACTGAGTAAAGACCTGCGGTCCCTTTTGCCCTGGCGGCTGCGTTTGTGCTTGGTTTGCACGGGACGAGGGGCTGCGCCAGAGGCCAGGGGAGGAGGGGACGGGCTGTGGGGCTGGGGCGACGGCCCCCTGTTCCTGCCGGGGTCCAGCCGTGGGCCGGGGCCGGGGGAGCCCCAGGTGCGGGCAGCGGGGCTGATGGCGACGGCCCCTCCCTGTGCCGGTGGAGGGCCCGGTGCTGCCGTGGCGCGGGTGGCCGTGGAGGGGCCGGTGCTGCCGTGGCGCGGGTGGCCGTGGAGGGGCCGGTACGATCGCTGCTGCCACCCGGTGAGCAAAGTTCGGTACTGCGGCTCGGGCGGCGCCAATGCGCGGTGGCGCCGTGTCCAAGGGCTCGCTGCTGCCACCCGGTGAGCAAAGTTTGGTACTGCGGCTCGGGCGGCGCCAATGCGCGGTGGCGCCGTGTCCAAGAGCTCGCTGCTGCCACCCGGTGAGCAAAGTTCGGTACTGCCGCTCGAGTGGCGCAGGTGCTTTGCGCGCTGGGAGGAGCCGTGCCCTGTGTGTCCGGCGCTGCAATAAGGAACGCCTGCCTGCTTGCTGAAGTGCCCAAAGGGCTTCAGAGAGTCTTTGTGTTTGCCCAATGACGGCATGGTGGGCTCCAGCCGTGGGCCGGGGCCGGAAGAGCCCCAGGTGCGGGCAGCGGGGCTGATGGCGACGGCCCCTCCCTCTGCCGGTAGAGGGCCCGGTGCTGCCGTGCCGGGCCCGATGCGAGCCGAAGGAGGAGCGGAGCCATAGCCGGGTTGCGGCTGCAGCGAGGGAGAAGGTGAGCGCGGGGTATGGGGGGGGGGGGTTGGATGGAGCGGCGGGTCCCGGGGAAAAGCCCCCGGGAGGGCGGGGTCCGTGTCGGGGGCAAGGAGCGATAGGGGTGCGGCGCCGTGTCGGAGCCGCGAGTCGGGGTCTGCTCGGAGCCGGAGCCGGCGCTGGGAGCCGCCCCCGCCCCCGCAGGCGCCGCCCCCGCCCCCGCAGGCGCCGCCCCCGCCCCCGCAGGCGCCGCCCCCGCCCCCGCAGGCGCCGCCCCCGCCCCCGCTGGCGCCGCCCTTGCCCCCGCTGGCGCCGCCCTTGCCCCCGCTGGCGCCGCCCTTGCCCCCGCTGGCGCCGCCCTTGCCCCCGCTGGCGCCGCCCTTGCCCCCGCTGGCGCCGCCCTTGCCCCCGCTGGCGCCGCCCTTGCCCCCGCTGGCGCCGCCCCCGCCCCCGCTGGCGCCGCCCCCGCCCCCGCTGGCGCCGCCCCCGCCCCCGCTGGCGCCGCCCCCGCCCCCGCTGGCGCCGCCCCCGCCCCCGCTGGCGCCGCCCCCGCCCCCGCTGGCGCCGCCCCCGCCCCCGCTGGCGCCGCCCCCGCCCCCGCTGGCGCCGCCCCCGCCCCCGCTGGCGCCGCCTTCGCCCCCGCTGGCGCCGCCCCCGCTGGCGCCGCCCCCGCCCCCGCTGGCGCCGCCCCCGCCCCCGCTGGCGCCGCCCCCGCCCCCGCTGGCGCCGCCCCCGCCCCCGCTGGCGCCGCCCCCGCCCCCGCTGGCGCCGCCGGCACCGCCCCCGCCCCCGCTGGCGCGCCCCCGCCCCGCTGGCGCCGCCCCCGCTGGCACCGCCCCCGCCCACGCTGGCTCCGCCCCCGGCCCCGCTGGCGCCGCCCCCTGGCCGCAACGCGGTACTGCAGCCCGGCGTTCGGCTCAGAGTGTGGCCCCTCCGGCGCGCCGTCGGCTCGTGGCGCATGCGCGGTGCGGCGGAGCAGCATGGCGGCGGCCTGGTGTTCGGTGCCGGGGCGGCGGGGGAGCAGAGAGGCCAGCGGTGAGGCGCGGGCTCCCCTCCAGCGGGTGTGGGGGTGCGTGGTGGCTGCTCGAGGGTGGTGGGACGGGAAGCTTGGAGCCGGCCGCTGCGGCAGGCTGCAGGAGGCGAGCCGGGTGCGGGCAGCCCCGGGGCCAGAGGCGGGAGGTGACGGAAGGGAATGGGAGAAGGAGGCGGGCACCCCCCCCCCCCCCCAAGTCGGCAGTGCTCCCCCGGCCCCGCTCGCCCCGCGCAGCCGCCCCCAGCTGCAGCACGTCCCCTGAAGCCTGTGTCCCGGAGCGCCCGGCCTCCCCCAAGGCCCGTGGTGCGGGCTGCCTCGGCCTCCCTGAACGCGGTCGCCGCTGCTTGTTTATGTGTGGCAGGGGCTGCGCTGAGGACGCGTTTGTCCGTTCGTGCCCTGGGGATGCCGTTGGCTGCGCCCGCTCCAGGCTTGTGTGGGCTGCGTGTGCCGGGCCTCGCTGTGCTGGCGGCGTGGGGGCGAAAAGGGAGAGGCGGAGCGCTGAGTGGCTGCGGGCAGGAGGTGGCGCGGCTGAAGCTGGAGAGTCCCGAGAAGGCTGAAGAAGAAGAAGAAATGGAAGGCCACCTGGCTGGCAGCTGCCTGGCGCTGCGGGTGAGGAAGGCTCCGTCTTGGTAGCCCGCAGCAGGCCAGGCCGCCAGCGTGCCCCGCAGGGTCTGTATGTGTCACCAGCAGCAGCATGGTCCGGTTGTGGAGCGCGCGAGCGCGGCTGCGTGCGTAGGGAGCCTTGTCTCGTAAGAGCTGCGAGACATGGACGTTTTGTCTTAGGTGGGGGACAGCCAAGCGACCGGAGTTACGGAAGAGGAATGGAGGAGAGCAGGACGGAGAAGCGTCTGAAGCGGCAGAGTCTCCCGGGAGCGCGGAGAGCGAGAGCTGCGGTGAGTGGCGGGCCCTCGGGGCCCTGTCGCCCCTCTTCTGCGTCCCGGGCCCTCCCCTGGATCCTTCTCTCTCCCACGCTGCTGTGATTTTTTTTTTTTTCTCTTTTTCCTTTTGTTTTCCTTTCCCTGTACCTCCCGTCTTCTGTCTGTGTTTGTGTCCTGCTCCCTCTCCCTCTTTTTCTCCCTTCAGAATTTCTCTAGCCGGCTCCCTGTCTCTATTTCTCTGTCCTGCTGGCTGTCCGGTCGTTTCTTACTGTACCTCCCTGTCCAGCCGGCTCTCTTTTTGCTCTCCCTTTTTGCCTTTCTCTCCTTCTCTGTCCTGCTTCATGGCCCTTTCTTCTCTTTCTCTCCCTCTCTGTTCTCTAGCCCCTTGCTGGTTTGTTTTGGGGTTTCCCTGCACACACGCCCCCCGCCCCTTTCTTGGTCTCTTTGTCTAGATCTGACCCTTTCTTTGTTTCTCGGTCCCTTTTTTCCTGTTCACTGTCCTTTTTCTCTCTCTGTCTGTGTCCCCTGCGCTCCGTTGCCATCTTTATCTCTCCTTTCTTCTTCATCTCCTCCCCCTGCCCCCGTCTCTCTCTCCCTCTTTCGCGCTCACCGGCCCTACATTTTCGTGCTCCGTCTCTGCAAGGCTCCTCGTCCCTGTATTTCTTGATTTCTCTACCTCTCTGGCGTTTCCTTTCGACCCTTCTTTCTCTCTGAGCTTCTCGGTCTTCTCCCTTGTCTTATTTTCCTCTTCCTAGTGCTCTGCCCTGCTCCCCATCGCTTATTTTCTCTCTCCGTTTCTCTGCCCTGCTCCCCGTCCCTGTCTTTCTTTCTCCGTCCCCCTCTGCTGCTCCACAGCAGTGTTTTTCCTTTCTCCAGCGCTCTGACCTGCTCCCCACCCCCCTCCCCCCTTTTTCTCTCTGTCGTTCTTCCTGCTTCCCTGGACCTCTCTCTCTGCAATCTCGAGTCCTACTCCCTGTTTGTATCCCACTGTCCTGGTCCCCATCCCTCTCTTTGCCTCTCTATCCCTTTGTCCCTGTTTTTTCTTTCTCCGTCTCTCTGCCCTGCTGCCTAGTTCTGTCCGGTTCCCTTTCTGTTTGCTGGGTTGTTTTTTTTTTTCTCTCTTCATTCTTCTGCTTTGCTCTGTGTTCCCTCCCTCTCACTCCTGCAGCGTCCTGCTGTGTGTTACCTGTCCTTCTCCCTCTTGATATTTTTGCTCTTGCTCTGTCCCTCTGTCCTGCTGCCTGGAAGTAATTTTTTCTTCTCTGCATTTCTGTTCTTCTGACCATGGCTGTTTTTTCATTCTCCACCTCTCTCTCTCCTGCTCGCCAGCCTCGCCTTTCTCTCCCTGACGTTCTTTCCTCTTCCCAGTCCCTCTGCTTTTGTGTATCCTTGCACTCCACTCCCTCTGTCACGCTGTCTTGCTCCCCATCCCTCCCTTTCCTTTCTACCCTTCCGATGTCTGTGTCCCCCAAGCCCGCTTTGTACGTGTCCCTGTCAACACCCTTCTGTCACTCTTCTTCCCTTGCTGCTCTTGCTCTTTTTCTCTCTCTTCCTCTGTGCTGCGGCCCATCGCTGTTTTTAACTCCTCAATCCCTTTGTCCCGCTCCCTGTCCTTGTCAGTTTTGCCCTGTGCTCCAGGCTTTCCTTGTTTTCTGCATCTCTGTCCTTTTCCCTGTACCCTTTTTCTCTCTGCTCCTCAGTCCTTCTGCCTCGTCTTGTTTTTCTCTTTCTGCCGTCCCTCTCTTTTTGTCTGTGACCCTCTGTGCTCTTCTCCTTCTCCCTCTCAGTTTGCGGTTGTCCTATGTGTCCCCCTCTCTGTCTCTCTCTTCTGCTGTCCTGCTCCCCAGCCCCGTTATTTATTGCTTCACCCCTCGGTCTTGCTCTCAGTCCCTGTTTTCTCTCGTGCTCCGCCTCGCTGCCGTTCTCTCTGTTGCTCTCGTTTGCTGTCTGTCCCAGCGTCCTGCTCCCTGTCGCGCTCTCTGTTTCACAGTCTGGCGTCGTGTCCCTCACCTGTTTTCTCTCTCACTCTGTCCTTCCTCCTGGCTTTTCCTTGTCCCTCTGGCCTCTTACTCGTCGCTACTTTTTTCTTCCTTTCTCTACCTCTCTGCCTCTGCCCTGTCGCTTTCTTCCTCTCTCTCTCTGCAATGTTTCTTTCTCCATCTGTGCCCCCCTCCCTGTCCCTTTTCTCTTGTTCTCTCTGTCCTCCATCCTCCCCGTAACTCTTTGTCTGTGTATCTCCATACTGCTGCCTGTCCCTTTGTTTCTCGCTATATGCCCCTGTCCAGCTTGCTGTCCCGTTGTTCTCCTCTGTGCTGAACCGTGGCCTTTTCTATCATCCTGCAGCCCATCACCGATTTTACTTTCTCCACCTCTTTGGCCTGATCTGTGTGTCTCCTGCCCCCGTCCATCTGGCTTGTTCGCTCTACTTGTGTCTCCCTCCAGTGTTCTTTATTCCTCCGATTCAGTTTCTCTCTTGATCCATCAGTTCTGCTGCCCGCTCGTCGTTCTCTGTCTCTCTCTCTTTCCCTCTGTGCTGTTCCTGCGCGTAGCGCGCGAGCAAGCGAGGCTACGTGCCTGGGGATCCTTGTCTCGTAAGAGCTGCGAGACATGGACGTTTTGTCTTAGGTGGGGGACAGCCAAGCGACCGGAGTTACGGAAGAGGAATGGAGGAGAGCAGGAGAGAGAAGCGTCTGAAGCGGCAGAGTCTCCCGGCAGTGCGGAGAGCGAGAGCCGCGGTGAGTGGCGGGCCCTTGGGGCCCTGTCGCCCCTCTTCTGCGTCCCGAGCTGTCCCCTGGATCCTTCTCTCTCCCACGCTGCTGTGATTTTTTTTTTTTTTCTTTTTCCTTTTGTTTTCCTTTCCCTGTACCTCCCGTCTTCTGTCTGTGTTTGTGTTCTGCTCCCTCTCCCTCTTTTTCTCCCTTCAGAATTTCTCTAGCCGGCTCCCTGTCTCTATTTGTCTGTCCTGCTGGCTGTCCGGTCGTTTCTTGCTGTACCTCCCTGTCCAGCCGGCTCTCTTTTTGCTCTCCCTTTTTGCCTTTCTCTCCTTCTCTGTCCTGCTTCATGGCCCTTTCTTCTCTTTCTCTCCCTCTCTGTTCTCTAGCCCCTTGCTGGTTTGTTTTGGGGTTTCCCTGCACACACGCCCCCCGCCCCTTTCTTGGTCTCTTTGTCTAGATCTGACCCTTTCTTTGTTTCTCGGTCCCTTTTTTCCTGTTCACTGTCCTTTTTCTCTCTCTGTCTGTGTCCCCTGCGCTCTGTTGCCATCTTTATCTCTCCTTTCTTCTTCATCTCCTCCCCCTGCCCCCGTCTCTCTCTCCCTCTTTCGCGCTCACCGGCCCTACATTTTCGTGCTCCGTCTCTGCAAGGCTCCTCGTCCCTGTATTTCTTGATTTCTCTACCTCTCTGGCGTTTCCTTTCGACCCTTCTTTCTCTCTGAGCTCCTCGGTCTTCTCCCTTGTCTTATTTTCCTCTTCCTAGTGCTCTGCCCTGCTCCCCATCGCTTATTTTCTCTCTCCGTTTCTCTGCCCTGCTCCCCGTCCCTGTCTGTCTTTCTCCGTCCCCCTCTGCTGCTCCACAGCAGAGTTTTTCCTTTCTCCGGCTCTCTGACCCGCTCCCCGCCCACCCAGGTTGACCGTCCCAGGTTTTGTTCTGCGTCTCCATCCTGCCGCTGTCCTCATCTATCCTTTTGTGCCCTTCTCTTTCTGTCTCTTTTCGTGTGTCCCCGCTGCTTTTTTTCCCATCTCTGTCCAGCTCCCTGTCCCTTTCCTTTTTCCTCTTGCTGTCCTTTTGCCCTGCTTCCTCTTGCTGTTTTTTCTGCCTTTCTCTCTCTGCGCCATTCCCTCTCCCATCCTTTCTTTCTCGATCCCCCTGTGCAGCTCGCTGTCCCTTGTTTCCTTTCTCTCTTCCTCGGTATTTTTTTTCTTTCTCCATACCTCTCTCCCGCTGCCCGTCACGGTCGCATTTCTCCCCCCAACGCTGTCCTGCTCTGTCCCTTTTCTCTCTCTCTGTCGTTTTGTCCCGCTCCCTGTGTTTGTTTTTTAATTCCTCCCTCAGGGTCCCTCAGCCCGGTGCTGTTTTTTCCCTTCTCCGCCTCTGTCTCCTGCTGCCCAGCTGAGGCTTTTCCCCCTCCGTCTCTGTCCTGCTCCCCCGTCTCTTACTTGTGCCTGTCTTTCACTTTGTCCTGCCTCCTTGTCCCCTTTTTCTCTCTCAGTATCACCTTGTCCCGCTCCCTGTCCCTGTCTTTCTCTGACAATCTGTCCCGCTCCTTGTCCTTCTCTTTCCCTTTGCTGTTATTCCCCGTCCTTGTTCTGGCCTTTCTTCCTTCTCTTTCTGTCCTGCTGCCCCAGTGCCTCTTTTTCCACCGCTGTCCTGCTCCCTGGCCCTTGTTTCCTCTCGCCGTCCCTCTGTCCTGCTTCCTGTCCCCAGTTTTTCTGTCTCTCTTTCTCGATCCTGCTGCCTGTCCGGTCGTTTCTTGCTGTACCTGCCTGTGCAGCCGGCTCTCCCTTTTTGCCTTTCTCTCCTTCTCTTCCTGCTTCCCGGCCCGTTCTTGTCTTCCTCTCTGTCTGTCCTCTATCCCCTTGCTGGTTTGTGTTGGGGTTCCAACCCTGACCACCCACCCCCTTCTTCGTCTGACCCTTTCTTTGTTTCTTAGTACGTTTCTTCCTGTTGCCTGTCCTTTTTCTCTCTCTGTCAGTGTGTCCTGCACTGCGTGGGACGGTGGTGGGAGGCTGAAAAAGGGTGGGAAGCTGGGGGGGCGGAGTGGAGGCTGGAAAGAGGTAGGAGGTTGCAGAGGGGTGGGAAGCTGAATTAAGTAGAGGCCAGCAAAAAGGGAGTTCGGAGGCTATCGAGGGGTGGGAGGCGGGGGGGGGGGGGGGGGCGAGGAGGGGGGAGTAGAGGCCAGGAAAAAAAAGGAGGCCGGAAAGGGGTGGGAGGCTGCAGAGGGGTGGGAGGCCGGGGGCGAGAGTAGAGGCCAGAAAAAAAGGGAGGCCGGAAAGGGGTGGGAGGCTGCAGAGGGGTGGGAGGCTGGGGGCGAGAGTAGAGGCCAGGAAAAAAAGGAGGCCGGGGGGTGCGAGTAGAGGCCAGAAAGGCCCGTTTTTGTGGCTTCTTCCCTGTCTTTATCTCTCTTTCCTGCCTTGTTTACTCCTCTGATTCAAGTTCTCTCTCGATCCGTGTGTTCTGCTTCCCACTCATCATATTCTCTCTTTTTCTCTGTCCTGTTCCTGAGGCTTCTTGTCTAGGAAGCCACGTCTCGTATGAGCTCTAAGACAGCCACATGCATTTTCTCTCAGGTGGAGGAGAGCCAAACGATTGGAGTTGCGGAAGAAGAGGGGAAGAGAGAAGGGGAGAGAAACATCTGAAGTGTCAAAGTCTCCCGGCAGCACCGAGAGTGAGAGCTGCAGTGAGTCGTGGGCCCTCGGGGCCCTGTCACCCCTCTTGTGCATCCTGGGCCCTCCCCGGCTCCCTCTCTTTCCCCCACTGCTACGATTATTTTTTTTTTCTGCTCTTGTGTACCTTCTTTCTCCATCTGTCTCTGACTTGTCCCCATCTTTTAGGTCCTCCCTCTTTCTGCCCTGCAGCCCGTGGCATTTTTTTCCTTCTTCCCCTCTTTCTGTTCAGCTCCCGGTTACTAGTTTTGCTTTCCTCCTACTCTGTAGCCTGTCAGTACTTTTGCTGTCTTTGGTGCTCTCTGTCTGGCTCCTCGTCCCTTGATTCGAGGCCTTCCTTCTCGGCTCCGTAGCACGTCACAGATCTACTGCTTTCTCCATGTCTATTCTATTCTATTTCCTCATCTCTCTTTGTCCAGGTCCCTGCCGCTATTCTTTTTTCCTCTGTCATGCTGCAGGGTTTTTTTTTGCATCTCCTTCCTGCTCCCCGTTCTTCATTTTCGGTCTGTGTCCTGCTCCCTCTTCTTCTTTCTGCTGCCGCTCTTGCTCTCTTGCTGCTGCTTCTTTCTCCGTCTCTGTGGGACTGCCTGTCCCCGTCCTTCTCTCGCCGTCCCTTTCCCTGCTTGGTGCTTTCTCGTTCCACCGCCGCTGTCCAGCCACCTGTCACTTTTCTCCTCTCTTGTAGTGGCCTGCACCCTGCTCCTCATTTTTGGCAGCCTCTGCCGAGCAGCGCGTCGCTCCGGGAGGGGACGGACGGACTGTTCGCCGCTGGATCAACGGGCGCAGCTGCGGGAAGGAGTGCCGAGGTGTCGGAGGGGCAGAGGGAGCGTCGGGGGCCCCGACCCCGGAGCAGAGCGGCTCCCGGGACTGGCTGGGTGCGTGACTGAGTAAAGACCTGCGGTCCCTTTTGCCCTGGCGGCTGCGTTTGTGCTTGGTTTGCACGGGACGAGGGGCTGCGCCAGAGGCCAGGGGAGGAGGGGACGGGCTGTGGGGCTGGGGCGACGGCCCCCTGTTCCTGCCGGGGTCCAGCCGTGGGCCGGGGCCGGGGGAGCCCCAGGTGCGGGCAGCGGGGCTGATGGCGACGGCCCCTCCCTGTGCCGGTGGAGGGCCCGGTGCTGCCGTGGCGCGGGTGGCCGTGGAGGGGCCGGTGCTGCCGTGGCGCGGGTGGCCGTGGAGGGGCCGGTACGATCGCTGCTGCCACCCGGTGAGCAAAGTTCGGTACTGCGGCTCGGGCGGCGCCAATGCGCGGTGGCGCCGTGTCCAAGGGCTCGCTGCTGCCACCCGGTGAGCAAAGTTTGGTACTGCGGCTCGGGCGGCGCCAATGCGCGGTGGCGCCGTGTCCAAGAGCTCGCTGCTGCCACCCGGTGAGCAAAGTTCGGTACTGCCGCTCGAGTGGCGCAGGTGCTTTGCGCGCTGGGAGGAGCCGTGCCCTGTGTGTCCGGCGCTGCAATAAGGAACGCCTGCCTGCTTGCTGAAGTGCCCAAAGGGCTTCAGAGAGTCTTTGTGTTTGCCCAATGACGGCATGGTGGGCTCCAGCCGTGGGCCGGGGCCGGAAGAGCCCCAGGTGCGGGCAGCGGGGCTGATGGCGACGGCCCCTCCCTCTGCCGGTAGAGGGCCCGGTGCTGCCGTGCCGGGCCCGATGCGAGCCGAAGGAGGAGCGGAGCCATAGCCGGGTTGCGGCTGCAGCGAGGGAGAAGGTGAGCGCGGGGTATGGGGGGGGGGGTTGGATGGAGCGGCGGGTCCCGGGGAAAAGCCCCCGGGAGGGCGGGGTCCGTGTCGGGGGCAAGGAGCGATAGGGGTGCGGCGCCGTGTCGGAGCCGCGAGTCGGGGTCTGCTCGGAGCCGGGGCCGGCGCTGGGAGCCGCCCCCGCCCCCGCAGGCGCCGCCCCCGCCCCCGCAGGCGCCGCCCCCGCCCCCGCAGGCGCCGCCCCCGCCCCCGCTGGCGCCGCCCTTGCCCCCGCTGGCGCCGCCCTTGCCCCCGCTGGCGCCGCCCTTGCCCCCGCTGGCGCCGCCCTTGCCCCCGCTGGCGCCGCCCTTGCCCCCGCTGGCGCCGCCCTTGCCCCCGCTGGCGCCGCCCTTGCCCCCGCTGGCGCCGCCCTTGCCCCCGCTGGCGCCGCCCTTGCCCCCGCTGGCGCCGCCCTTGCCCCCGCTGGCGCCGCCCTTGCCCCCGCTGGCGCCGCCCCCGCCCCCGCTGGCGCCGCCCCCGCCCCCGCTGGCGCCGCCCCCGCCCCCGCTGGCGCCGCCCCCGCCCCCGCTGGCGCCGCCCCCGCCCCCGCTGGCGCCGCCCCCGCCCCCGCTGGCGCCGCCCCCGCCCCCGCTGGCGCCGCCCCCGCCCCCGCTGGCGCCGCCCCCGCCCCCGCTGGCGCCGCCCCCGCCCCGCTGGCGCCGCCCCCGCCCCCGCTGGCGCCGCCCCCGCCCCCGCTGGCGCCGCCCCCGCCCCCGCTGGCGCCGCCCCCGCCCCCGCTGGCGCCGCCCCCGCCCCCGCTGGCGCCGCCGGCACCGCCTCCGCTGGCGCCGCCCCCGCTGGCACCGCCCCCGCCCACGCTGGCTCCGCCCCCGGCCCCGCTGGCGCCGCCCCCGGCCCCGCTGGCGCCGCCCCCTGGCCGCAACGCGGTACTGCAGCCCGGCGTTCGGCTCAGAGTGTGGCCCCTCCGGCGCGCCGTCGGCTCGTGGCGCATGCGCGGTGCGGCGGAGCAGCATGGCGGCGGCCTGGTGTTCGGTGCCGGGGCGGCGGGGGAGCAGAGAGGCCAGCGGTGAGGCGCGGGCTCCCCTCCAGCGGGTGTGGGGGTGCGTGGTGGCTGCTCGAGGGTGGTGGGACGGGAAGCTTGGAGCCGGCCGCTGCGGCAGGCTGCAGGAGGCGAGCCGGGTGCGGGCAGCCCCGGGGCCAGAGGCGGGAGGTGACGGAAGGGAATGGGAGAAGGAGGCGGGCACCCCCCCCCCCCCCCCAAGTCGGCAGTGCTCCCCCGGCCCCGCTCGCCCCGCGCAGCCGCCCCCAGCTGCAGCACGTCCCCTGAAGCCTGTGTCCCGGAGCGCCCGGCCTCCCCCAAGGCCCGTGGTGCGGGCTGCCTCGGCCTCCCTGAACGCGGTCGCCGCTGCTTGTTTATGTGTGGCAGGGGCTGCGCTGAGGACGCGTTTGTCCGTTCGTGCCCTGGGGATGCCGTTGGCTGCGCCCGCTCCAGGCTTGTGTGGGCTGCGTGTGCCGGGCCTCGCTGTGCTGGCGGCGTGGGGGCGAAAAGGGAGAGGCGGAGCGCTGAGTGGCTGCGGGCAGGAGGTGGCGCGGCTGAAGCTGGAGAGTCCCGAGAAGGCTGAAGAAGAAGAAGAAATGGAAGGCCACCTGGCTGGCAGCTGCCTGGCGCTGCGGGTGAGGAAGGCTCCGTCTTGGTAGCCCGCAGCAGGCCAGGCCGCCAGCGTGCCCCGCAGGGTCTGTATGTGTCACCAGCAGCAGCATGGTCCGGTTGTGGAGCGCGCGAGCGCGGCTGCGTGCGTAGGGAGCCTTGTCTCGTAAGAGCTGCGAGACATGGACGTTTTGTCTTAGGTGGGGGACAGCCAAGCGACCGGAGTTACGGAAGAGGAATGGAGGAGAGCAGGACGGAGAAGCGTCTGAAGCGGCAGAGTCTCCCGGGAGCGCGGAGAGCGAGAGCTGCGGTGAGTGGCGGGCCCTCGGGGCCCTGTCGCCCCTCTTCTGCGTCCCGGGCCCTCCCCTGGATCCTTCTCTCTCCCACGCTGCTGTGATTTTTTTTTTTTTCTCTTTTTCCTTTTGTTTTCCTTTCCCTGTACCTCCCGTCTTCTGTCTGTGTTTGTGTCCTGCTCCCTCTCCCTCTTTTTCTCCCTTCAGAATTTCTCTAGCCGGCTCCCTGTCTCTATTTCTCTGTCCTGCTGGCTGTCCGGTCGTTTCTTACTGTACCTCCCTGTCCAGCCGGCTCTCTTTTTGCTCTCCCTTTTTGCCTTTCTCTCCTTCTCTGTCCTGCTTCATGGCCCTTTCTTCTCTTTCTCTCCCTCTCTGTTCTCTAGCCCCTTGCTGGTTTGTTTTGGGGTTTCCCTGCACACACGCCCCCCGCCCCTTTCTTGGTCTCTTTGTCTAGATCTGACCCTTTCTTTGTTTCTCGGTCCCTTTTTTCCTGTTCACTGTCCTTTTTCTCTCTCTGTCTGTGTCCCCTGCGCTCCGTTGCCATCTTTATCTCTCCTTTCTTCTTCATCTCCTCCCCCTGCCCCCGTCTCTCTCTCCCTCTTTCGCGCTCACCGGCCCTACATTTTCGTGCTCCGTCTCTGCAAGGCTCCTCGTCCCTGTATTTCTTGATTTCTCTACCTCTCTGGCGTTTCCTTTCGACCCTTCTTTCTCTCTGAGCTTCTCGGTCTTCTCCCTTGTCTTATTTTCCTCTTCCTAGTGCTCTGCCCTGCTCCCCATCGCTTATTTTCTCTCTCCGTTTCTCTGCCCTGCTCCCCGTCCCTGTCTTTCTTTCTCCGTCCCCCTCTGCTGCTCCACAGCAGTGTTTTTCCTTTCTCCAGCGCTCTGACCTGCTCCCCACCCCCCTCCCCCCTTTTTCTCTCTGTCGTTCTTCCTGCTTCCCTGGACCTCTCTCTCTGCAATCTCGAGTCCTACTCCCTGTTTGTATCCCACTGTCCTGGTCCCCATCCCTCTCTTTGCCTCTCTATCCCTTTGTCCCTGTTTTTTCTTTCTCCGTCTCTCTGCCCTGCTGCCTAGTTCTGTCCGGTTCCCTTTCTGTTTGCTGGGTTGTTTTTTTTTTTCTCTCTTCATTCTTCTGCTTTGCTCTGTGTTCCCTCCCTCTCACTCCTGCAGCGTCCTGCTGTGTGTTACCTGTCCTTCTCCCTCTTGATATTTTTGCTCTTGCTCTGTCCCTCTGTCCTGCTGCCTGGAAGTAATTTTTTCTTCTCTGCATTTCTGTTCTTCTGACCATGGCTGTTTTTTCATTCTCCACCTCTCTCTCTCCTGCTCGCCAGCCTCGCCTTTCTCTCCCTGACGTTCTTTCCTCTTCCCAGTCCCTCTGCTTTTGTGTATCCTTGCACTCCACTCCCTCTGTCACGCTGTCTTGCTCCCCATCCCTCCCTTTCCTTTCTACCCTTCCGATGTCTGTGTCCCCCAAGCCCGCTTTGTACGTGTCCCTGTCAACACCCTTCTGTCACTCTTCTTCCCTTGCTGCTCTTGCTCTTTTTCTCTCTCTTCCTCTGTGCTGCGGCCCATCGCTGTTTTTAACTCCTCAATCCCTTTGTCCCGCTCCCTGTCCTTGTCAGTTTTGCCCTGTGCTCCAGGCTTTCCTTGTTTTCTGCATCTCTGTCCTTTTCCCTGTACCCTTTTTCTCTCTGCTCCTCAGTCCTTCTGCCTCGTCTTGTTTTTCTCTTTCTGCCGTCCCTCTCTTTTTGTCTGTGACCCTCTGTGCTCTTCTCCTTCTCCCTCTCAGTTTGCGGTTGTCCTATGTGTCCCCCTCTCTGTCTCTCTCTTCTGCTGTCCTGCTCCCCAGCCCCGTTATTTATTGCTTCACCCCTCGGTCTTGCTCTCAGTCCCTGTTTTCTCTCGTGCTCCGCCTCGCTGCCGTTCTCTCTGTTGCTCTCGTTTGCTGTCTGTCCCAGCGTCCTGCTCCCTGTCGCGCTCTCTGTTTCACAGTCTGGCGTCGTGTCCCTCACCTGTTTTCTCTCTCACTCTGTCCTTCCTCCTGGCTTTTCCTTGTCCCTCTGGCCTCTTACTCGTCGCTACTTTTTTCTTCCTTTCTCTACCTCTCTGCCTCTGCCCTGTCGCTTTCTTCCTCTCTCTCTCTGCAATGTTTCTTTCTCCATCTGTGCCCCCCTCCCTGTCCCTTTTCTCTTGTTCTCTCTGTCCTCCATCCTCCCCGTAACTCTTTGTCTGTGTATCTCCATACTGCTGCCTGTCCCTTTGTTTCTCGCTATATGCCCCTGTCCAGCTTGCTGTCCCGTTGTTCTCCTCTGTGCTGAACCGTGGCCTTTTCTATCATCCTGCAGCCCATCACCGATTTTACTTTCTCCACCTCTTTGGCCTGATCTGTGTGTCTCCTGCCCCCGTCCATCTGGCTTGTTCGCTCTACTTGTGTCTCCCTCCAGTGTTCTTTATTCCTCCGATTCAGTTTCTCTCTTGATCCATCAGTTCTGCTGCCCGCTCGTCGTTCTCTGTCTCTCTCTCTTTCCCTCTGTGCTGTTCCTGCGCGTAGCGCGCGAGCAAGCGAGGCTACGTGCCTGGGGATCCTTGTCTCGTAAGAGCTGCGAGACATGGACGTTTTCTCTTAGGTGGGGGACAGCCAAGCGACCGGAGTTACGGAAGAGGAATGGAGGAGAGCAGGAGAGAGAAGCGTCTGAAGCGGCAGAGTCTCCCGGCAGTGCGGAGAGCGAGAGCCGCGGTGAGTGGCGGGCCCTTGGGGCCCTGTCGCCCCTCTTCTGCGTCCCGAGCTGTCCCCTGGATCCTTCTCTCTCCCACGCTGCTGTGATTTTTTTTTTTTTCTTTTTCCTTTTGTTTTCCTTTCCCTGTACCTCCCGTCTTCTGTCTGTGTTTGTGTTCTGCTCCCTCTCCCTCTTTTTCTCCCTTCAGAATTTCTCTAGCCGGCTCCCTGTCTCTATTTGTCTGTCCTGCTGGCTGTCCGGTCGTTTCTTGCTGTACCTCCCTGTCCAGCCGGCTCTCTTTTTGCTCTCCCTTTTTGCCTTTCTCTCCTTCTCTGTCCTGCTTCATGGCCCTTTCTTCTCTTTCTCTCCCTCTCTGTTCTCTAGCCCCTTGCTGGTTTGTTTTGGGGTTTCCCTGCACACACGCCCCCCGCCCCTTTCTTGGTCTCTTTGTCTAGATCTGACCCTTTCTTTGTTTCTCGGTCCCTTTTTTCCTGTTCACTGTCCTTTTTCTCTCTCTGTCTGTGTCCCCTGCGCTCTGTTGCCATCTTTATCTCTCCTTTCTTCTTCATCTCCTCCCCCTGCCCCCGTCTCTCTCTCCCTCTTTCGCGCTCACCGGCCCTACATTTTCGTGCTCCGTCTCTGCAAGGCTCCTCGTCCCTGTATTTCTTGATTTCTCTACCTCTCTGGCGTTTCCTTTCGACCCTTCTTTCTCTCTGAGCTCCTCGGTCTTCTCCCTTGTCTTATTTTCCTCTTCCTAGTGCTCTGCCCTGCTCCCCATCGCTTATTTTCTCTCTCCGTTTCTCTGCCCTGCTCCCCGTCCCTGTCTGTCTTTCTCCGTCCCCCTCTGCTGCTCCACAGCAGAGTTTTTCCTTTCTCCGGCTCTCTGACCCGCTCCCCGCCCACCCAGGTTGACCGTCCCAGGTTTTGTTCTGCGTCTCCATCCTGCCGCTGTCCTCATCTATCCTTTTGTGCCCTTCTCTTTCTGTCTCTTTTCGTGTGTCCCCGCTGCTTTTTTTCCCATCTCTGTCCAGCTCCCTGTCCCTTTCCTTTTTCCTCTTGCTGTCCTTTTGCCCTGCTTCCTCTTGCTGTTTTTTCTGCCTTTCTCTCTCTGCGCCATTCCCTCTCCCATCCTTTCTTTCTCGATCCCCCTGTGCAGCTCGCTGTCCCTTGTTTCCTTTCTCTCTTCCTCGGTATTTTTTTTCTTTCTCCATACCTCTCTCCCGCTGCCCGTCACGGTCGCATTTCTCCCCCCAACGCTGTCCTGCTCTGTCCCTTTTCTCTCTCTCTGTCGTTTTGTCCCGCTCCCTGTGTTTGTTTTTTAATTCCTCCCTCAGGGTCCCTCAGCCCGGTGCTGTTTTTTCCCTTCTCCGCCTCTGTCTCCTGCTGCCCAGCTGAGGCTTTTCCCCCTCCGTCTCTGTCCTGCTCCCCCGTCTCTTACTTGTGCCTGTCTTTCACTTTGTCCTGCCTCCTTGTCCCCTTTTTCTCTCTCAGTATCACCTTGTCCCGCTCCCTGTCCCTGTCTTTCTCTGACAATCTGTCCCGCTCCTTGTCCTTCTCTTTCCCTTTGCTGTTATTCCCCGTCCTTGTTCTGGCCTTTCTTCCTTCTCTTTCTGTCCTGCTGCCCCAGTGCCTCTTTTTCCACCGCTGTCCTGCTCCCTGGCCCTTGTTTCCTCTCGCCGTCCCTCTGTCCTGCTTCCTGTCCCCAGTTTTTCTGTCTCTCTTTCTCGATCCTGCTGCCTGTCCGGTCGTTTCTTGCTGTACCTGCCTGTGCAGCCGGCTCTCCCTTTTTGCCTTTCTCTCCTTCTCTTCCTGCTTCCCGGCCCGTTCTTGTCTTCCTCTCTGTCTGTCCTCTATCCCCTTGCTGGTTTGTGTTGGGGTTCCAACCCTGACCACCCACCCCCTTCTTCGTCTGACCCTTTCTTTGTTTCTTAGTACGTTTCTTCCTGTTGCCTGTCCTTTTTCTCTCTCTGTCAGTGTGTCCTGCACTGCGTGGGACGGTGGTGGGAGGCTGAAAAAGGGTGGGAAGCTGGGGGGGCGGAGTGGAGGCTGGAAAGAGGTAGGAGGTTGCAGAGGGGTGGGAAGCTGAATTAAGTAGAGGCCAGCAAAAAGGGAGTTCGGAGGCTATCGAGGGGTGGGAGGCGGGGGGGGGGGGGGGGCGAGGAGGGGGGAGTAGAGGCCAGGAAAAAAAAGGAGGCCGGAAAGGGGTGGGAGGCTGCAGAGGGGTGGGAGGCCGGGGGCGAGAGTAGAGGCCAGAAAAAAAGGGAGGCCGGAAAGGGGTGGGAGGCTGCAGAGGGGTGGGAGGCTGGGGGCGAGAGTAGAGGCCAGGAAAAAAAGGAGGCCGGGGGGTGCGAGTAGAGGCCAGAAAGGCCCGTTTTTGTGGCTTCTTCCCTGTCTTTATCTCTCTTTCCTGCCTTGTTTACTCCTCTGATTCAAGTTCTCTCTCGATCCGTGTGTTCTGCTTCCCACTCATCATATTCTCTCTTTTTCTCTGTCCTGTTCCTGAGGCTTCTTGTCTAGGAAGCCACGTCTCGTATGAGCTCTAAGACAGCCACATGCATTTTCTCTCAGGTGGAGGAGAGCCAAACGATTGGAGTTGCGGAAGAAGAGGGGAAGAGAGAAGGGGAGAGAAACATCTGAAGTGTCAAAGTCTCCCGGCAGCACCGAGAGTGAGAGCTGCAGTGAGTCGTGGGCCCTCGGGGCCCTGTCACCCCTCTTGTGCATCCTGGGCCCTCCCCGGCTCCCTCTCTTTCCCCCACTGCTACGATTATTTTTTTTTTCTGCTCTTGTGTACCTTCTTTCTCCATCTGTCTCTGACTTGTCCCCATCTTTTAGGTCCTCCCTCTTTCTGCCCTGCAGCCCGTGGCATTTTTTTCCTTCTTCCCCTCTTTCTGTTCAGCTCCCGGTTACTAGTTTTGCTTTCCTCCTACTCTGTAGCCTGTCAGTACTTTTGCTGTCTTTGGTGCTCTCTGTCTGGCTCCTCGTCCCTTGATTCGAGGCCTTCCTTCTCGGCTCCGTAGCACGTCACAGATCTACTGCTTTCTCCATGTCTATTCTATTCTATTTCCTCATCTCTCTTTGTCCAGGTCCCTGCCGCTATTCTTTTTTCCTCTGTCATGCTGCAGGGTTTTTTTTTGCATCTCCTTCCTGCTCCCCGTTCTTCATTTTCGGTCTGTGTCCTGCTCCCTCTTCTTCTTTCTGCTGCCGCTCTTGCTCTCTTGCTGCTGCTTCTTTCTCCGTCTCTGTGGGACTGCCTGTCCCCGTCCTTCTCTCGCCGTCCCTTTCCCTGCTTGGTGCTTTCTCGTTCCACCGCCGCTGTCCAGCCACCTGTCACTTTTCTCCTCTCTTGTAGTGGCCTGCACCCTGCTCCTCATTTTTGGCAGCCTCTGCCGAGCAGCGCGTCGCTCCGGGAGGGGACGGACGGACTGTTCGCCGCTGGATCAACGGGCGCAGCTGCGGGAAGGAGTGCCGAGGTGTCGGAGGGGCAGAGGGAGCGTCGGGGGCCCCGACCCCGGAGCAGAGCGGCTCCCGGGACTGGCTGGGTGCGTGACTGAGTAAAGACCTGCGGTCCCTTTTGCCCTGGCGGCTGCGTTTGTGCTTGGTTTGCACGGGACGAGGGGCTGCGCCAGAGGCCAGGGGAGGAGGGGACGGGCTGTGGGGCTGGGGCGACGGCCCCCTGTTCCTGCCGGGGTCCAGCCGTGGGCCGGGGCCGGGGGAGCCCCAGGTGCGGGCAGCGGGGCTGATGGCGACGGCCCCTCCCTGTGCCGGTGGAGGGCCCGGTGCTGCCGTGGCGCGGGTGGCCGTGGAGGGGCCGGTGCTGCCGTGGCGCGGGTGGCCGTGGAGGGGCCGGTACGATCGCTGCTGCCACCCGGTGAGCAAAGTTCGGTACTGCGGCTCGGGCGGCGCCAATGCGCGGTGGCGCCGTGTCCAAGGGCTCGCTGCTGCCACCCGGTGAGCAAAGTTTGGTACTGCGGCTCGGGCGGCGCCAATGCGCGGTGGCGCCGTGTCCAAGAGCTCGCTGCTGCCACCCGGTGAGCAAAGTTCGGTACTGCCGCTCGAGTGGCGCAGGTGCTTTGCGCGCTGGGAGGAGCCGTGCCCTGTGTGTCCGGCGCTGCAATAAGGAACGCCTGCCTGCTTGCTGAAGTGCCCAAAGGGCTTCAGAGAGTCTTTGTGTTTGCCCAATGACGGCATGGTGGGCTCCAGCCGTGGGCCGGGGCCGGAAGAGCCCCAGGTGCGGGCAGCGGGGCTGATGGCGACGGCCCCTCCCTCTGCCGGTAGAGGGCCCGGTGCTGCCGTGCCGGGCCCGATGCGAGCCGAAGGAGGAGCGGAGCCATAGCCGGGTTGCGGCTGCAGCGAGGGAGAAGGTGAGCGCGGGGTATGGGGGGGGGGGGTTGGATGGAGCGGCGGGTCCCGGGGAAAAGCCCCCGGGAGGGCGGGGTCCGTGTCGGGGGCAAGGAGCGATAGGGGTGCGGCGCCGTGTCGGAGCCGCGAGTCGGGGTCTGCTCGGAGCCGGGGCCGGCGCTGGGAGCCGCCCCCGCCCCCGCAGGCGCCGCCCCCGCCCCCGCAGGCGCCGCCCCCGCCCCCGCTGGCGCCGCCCTTGCCCCCGCTGGCGCCGCCCTTGCCCCCGCTGGCGCCGCCCTTGCCCCCGCTGGCGCCGCCCTTGCCCCCGCTGGCGCCGCCCTTGCCCCCGCTGGCGCCGCCCTTGCCCCCGCTGGCGCCGCCCTTGCCCCCGCTGGCGCCGCCCTTGCCCCCGCTGGCGCCGCCCCCGCCCCCGCCCCCGCTGGCGCCGCCCCCGCCCCCGCTGGCGCCGCCCCCGCCCCCGCTGGCGCCGCCCCCGCCCCGCTGGCGCCGCCCCCGCCCCGCTGGCGCCGCCCCCGCCCCCGCTGGCGCCGCCCCCGCCCCCGCTGGCGCCGCCCCCGCCCCCGCTGGCGCCGCCCCCGCCCCCGCTGGCGCCGCCCCCGCCCCCGCTGGCGCCGCCCCCGCCCCCGCTGGCGCCGCCGGCACCGCCCCCGCTGGCGCCGCCCCCGCTGGCTCCGCCCCCGCCCACGCTGGCTCCGCCCCCGGCCCCGCTGGCGCCGCCCCCGGCCCCGCTGGCGCCGCCCCCTGGCCGCAACGCGGTACTGCAGCCCGGCGTTCGGCTCAGAGTGTGGCCCCTCCGGCGCGCCGTCGGCTCGTGGCGCATGCGCGGTGCGGCGGAGCAGCATGGCGGCGGCCTGGTGTTCGGTGCCGGGGCGGCGGGGGAGCAGAGAGGCCAGCGGTGAGGCGCGGGCTCCCCTCCAGCGGGTGTGGGGGTGCGTGGTGGCTGCTCGAGGGTGGTGGGACGGGAAGCTTGGAGCCGGCCGCTGCGGCAGGCTGCAGGAGGCGAGCCGGGTGCGGGCAGCCCCGGGGCCAGAGGCGGGAGGTGACGGAAGGGAATGGGAGAAGGAGGCGGGCACCCCCCCCCCCCCCCAAGTCGGCAGTGCTCCCCCGGCCCCGCTCGCCCCGCGCAGCCGCCCCCAGCTGCAGCACGTCCCCTGAAGCCTGTGTCCCGGAGCGCCCGGCCTCCCCCAAGGCCCGTGGTGCGGGCTGCCTCGGCCTCCCTGAACGCGGTCGCCGCTGCTTGTTTATGTGTGGCAGGGGCTGCGCTGAGGACGCGTTTGTCCGTTCGTGCCCTGGGGATGCCGTTGGCTGCGCCCGCTCCAGGCTTGTGTGGGCTGCGTGTGCCGGGCCTCGCTGTGCTGGCGGCGTGGGGGCGAAAAGGGAGAGGCGGAGCGCTGAGTGGCTGCGGGCAGGAGGTGGCGCGGCTGAAGCTGGAGAGTCCCGAGAAGGCTGAAGAAGAAGAAGAAATGGAAGGCCACCTGGCTGGCAGCTGCCTGGCGCTGCGGGTGAGGAAGGCTCCGTCTTGGTAGCCCGCAGCAGGCCAGGCCGCCAGCGTGCCCCGCAGGGTCTGTATGTGTCACCAGCAGCAGCATGGTCCGGTTGTGGAGCGCGCGAGCGCGGCTGCGTGCGTAGGGAGCCTTGTCTCGTAAGAGCTGCGAGACATGGACGTTTTGTCTTAGGTGGGGGACAGCCAAGCGACCGGAGTTACGGAAGAGGAATGGAGGAGAGCAGGACGGAGAAGCGTCTGAAGCGGCAGAGTCTCCCGGGAGCGCGGAGAGCGAGAGCTGCGGTGAGTGGCGGGCCCTCGGGGCCCTGTCGCCCCTCTTCTGCGTCCCGGGCCCTCCCCTGGATCCTTCTCTCTCCCACGCTGCTGTGATTTTTTTTTTTTTCTCTTTTTCCTTTTGTTTTCCTTTCCCTGTACCTCCCGTCTTCTGTCTGTGTTTGTGTCCTGCTCCCTCTCCCTCTTTTTCTCCCTTCAGAATTTCTCTAGCCGGCTCCCTGTCTCTATTTCTCTGTCCTGCTGGCTGTCCGGTCGTTTCTTACTGTACCTCCCTGTCCAGCCGGCTCTCTTTTTGCTCTCCCTTTTTGCCTTTCTCTCCTTCTCTGTCCTGCTTCATGGCCCTTTCTTCTCTTTCTCTCCCTCTCTGTTCTCTAGCCCCTTGCTGGTTTGTTTTGGGGTTTCCCTGCACACACGCCCCCCGCCCCTTTCTTGGTCTCTTTGTCTAGATCTGACCCTTTCTTTGTTTCTCGGTCCCTTTTTTCCTGTTCACTGTCCTTTTTCTCTCTCTGTCTGTGTCCCCTGCGCTCCGTTGCCATCTTTATCTCTCCTTTCTTCTTCATCTCCTCCCCCTGCCCCCGTCTCTCTCTCCCTCTTTCGCGCTCACCGGCCCTACATTTTCGTGCTCCGTCTCTGCAAGGCTCCTCGTCCCTGTATTTCTTGATTTCTCTACCTCTCTGGCGTTTCCTTTCGACCCTTCTTTCTCTCTGAGCTTCTCGGTCTTCTCCCTTGTCTTATTTTCCTCTTCCTAGTGCTCTGCCCTGCTCCCCATCGCTTATTTTCTCTCTCCGTTTCTCTGCCCTGCTCCCCGTCCCTCTCTCTCTTTCTCCGTCCCCCTCTGCTGCTCCACAGCAGTGTTTTTCCTTTCTCCGGCTCTCTGACCTGCTCCCCACCCCCCTCCCCCCTTTTTCTCTCTGTCATTCTTCCTGCTTCCCTGGACCTCTCTCTCTGCAATCTCGAGTCCTACTCCCTGTTTGTATCCCACTGTCCTGGTCCCCATCCCTCTCTTTGCCTCTCTATCCCTTTGTCCCTGTTTTTTCTTTCTCCGTCTCTCTGCCCTGCTGCCTAGTTCTGTCCGGTTCCCTTTCTGTTTGCTGGGTTGTTTTTTTTTTTCTCTCTTCATTCTTCTGCTTTGCTCTGTGTTCCCTCCCTCTCACTCCTGCAGCGTCCTGCTGTGTGTTACCTGTCCTTCTCCCTCTTGATATTTTTGCTCTTGCTCTGTCCCTCTGTCCTGCTGCCTGGAAGTAATTTTTTCTTCTCTGCATTTCTGTTCTTCTGACCATGGCTGTTTTTTCATTCTCCACCTCTCTCTCTCCTGCTCGCCAGCCTCGCCTTTCTCTCCCTGACGTTCTTTCCTCTTCCCAGTCCCTCTGCTTTTGTGTATCCTTGCACTCCACTCCCTCTGTCACGCTGTCTTGCTCCCCATCCCTCCCTTTCCTTTCTACCCTTCCGATGTCTGTGTCCCCCAAGCCCGCTTTGTACGTGTCCCCTGTCAACACC
This sequence comes from Opisthocomus hoazin, assembly GCF_030867145.1. Lineage (NCBI taxonomy): Eukaryota > Metazoa > Chordata > Aves > Opisthocomiformes > Opisthocomidae > Opisthocomus > Opisthocomus hoazin. Next base: position 94,775 of record NW_027448837.1, read on the forward strand.
CTTCTGTCACTCTTCTTCCCTTGCTGCTCTTGCTCTTTTTCTCTCTCTTCCTCTGTGCTGCGGCCCATCGCTGTTTTTAACTCCTCCATCCCTTTGTCCCGCTCCCTGTCCTTGTCAGTTTTGCCCTGTGCTCCAGGCTTTCCTTGTTTTCTGCATCTCTGTCCTTTTCCCTGGACCCTTTTTCTCTCTGCTCCTCAGTCCTTCTGCCTCGTCTTGTTTTTCTCTTTCTGCCGTCCCTCTCTTTTTGTCTGTGACCCTCTGTGCTCTTCTCCTTCTCCCTCTCAGTTTGCGGTTGTCCTATGTGTCCCCCTCTCTGTCTCTCTCTTCTGCTGTCCTGCTCCCCAGCCCCGTTATTTATTGCTTCACCCCTCGGTCTTGCTCTCAGTCCCTGTTTTCTCTCGTGCTCCGCCTCGCTGCCGTTCTCTCTGTTGCTCTCGTTTGCTGTCTGTCCCAGCGTCCTGCTCCCTGTCGCGCTCTCTGTTTCACAGTCTGGCGTCGTGTCCCTCACCTGTTTTCTCTCTCACTCTGTCCTTCCTCCTGGCTTTTCCTTGTCCCTCTGGCCTCTTACTCGTCGCTACTTTTTTCTTCCTTTCTCTACCTCTCTGCCTCTGCCCTGTCGCTTTCTTCCTCTCTCTCTCTGCAATGTTTCTTTCTCCATCTGTGCCCCCCTCCCTGTCCCTTTTCTCTTGTTCTCTCTGTCCTCCATCCTCCCCGTAACTCTTTGTCTGTGTATCTCCATACTGCTGCCTGTCCCTTTGTTTCTCGCTATATGCCCCTGTCCAGCTTGCTGTCCCGTTGTTCTCCTCTGTGCTGAACCGTGGCCTTTTCTATCATCCTGCAGCCCATCACCGATTTTACTTTCTCCACCTCTTTGGCCTGATCTGTGTGTCTCCTGCCCCCGTCCATCTGGCTTGTTCGCTCTACTTGTGTCTCCCTCCAGTGTTCTTTATTCCTCCGATTCAGTTTCTCTCTTGATCCATCAGTTCTGCTGCCCGCTCGTCGTTCTCTGTCTCTCTCTCTTTCCCTCTGTGCTGTTCCTGCGCGTAGCGCGCGAGCAAGCGAGGCTACGTGCCTGGGGATCCTTGTCTCGTAAGAGCTGCGAGACATGGACGTTTTCTCTTAGGTGGGGGACAGCCAAGCGACCGGAGTTACGGAAGAGGAATGGAGGAGAGCAGGAGAGAGAAGCGTCTGAAGCGGCAGAGTCTCCCGGGAGCGCGGAGAGCGAGAGCTGCGGTGAGTGGCGGGCCCTCGGGGCCCTGTCGCCCCTCTTCTGCGTCCCGGGCCCTCCCCTGGATCCTTCTCTCTCCCACGCTGCTGTGATTTTTTTTTTTTTTTTCTTTTTCCTTTTGTTTTCCTTTCCCTGTACCTCCCGTCTTCTGTCTGTGTTTGTGTTCTGCTCCCTCTCCCTCTTTTTCTCCCTTCAGAATTTCTCTAGCCGGCTCCCTGTCTCTCTTTCTCTGTCCTGCTGGCTGTCCGGTCGTTTCTTGCTGTACCTCCCTGTCCAGCCGGCTCTCTTTTTGCTCTCCCTTTTTGCCTTTCTCTCCTTCTCTGTCCTGCTTCGTGGCCCTTTCTTCTCTTTCTCTCCCTCTCTGTTCTCTAGCCCCTTGCTGGTTTGTTTTGGGGTTTCCCTGCACACACGCCCCCCGCCCCTTTCTTGGTCTCTTTGTCTAGATCTGACCCTTTCTTTGTTTCTCGGTCCCTTTTTTCCTGTTCACTGTCCTTTTTCTCTCTCTGTCTGTGTCCCCTGCGCTCCGTTGCCATCTTTATCTCTCCTTTCTTCTTCATCTCCTCCCCCTGCCCCCGTCTCTCTCTCCCTCTTTCGCGCTCACCGGCCCTACATTTTCGTGCTCCGTCTCTGCAAGGCTCCTCGTCCCTGTATTTCTTGATTTCTCTACCTCTCTGGCGTTTCCTTTCGACCCTTCTTTCTCTCTGAGCTCCTCGGTCTTCTCCCTTGTCTTATTTTCCTCTTCCTAGTGCTCTGCCCTGCTCCCCATCGCTTATTTTCTCTCTCCGTTTCTCTGCCCTGCTCTCCGTCCCTGTCTGTCTTTCTCCGTCCCCCTCTGCTGCTCCACAGCAGAGTTTTTCCTTTCTCCGGCTCTCTGACCCGCTCCCCGCCCACCCAGGTTGACCGTCCCAGGTTTTGTTCTGCGTCTCCATCCTGCCGCTGTCCTCATCTATCCTTTTGTGCCCTTCTCTTTCTGTCTCTTTTCGTGTGTCCCCGCTGCTTTTTTTCCCATCTCTGTCCAGCTCCCTGTCCCTTTCCTTTTTCCTCTTGCTGTCCTTTTGCCCTGCTTCCTCTTGCTGTTTTTTCTGCCTTTCTCTCTCTGCGCCATTCCCTCTCCCATCCTTTCTTTCTCGATCCCCCTGTGCAGCTCGCTGTCCCTTGTTTCCTTTCTCTCTTCCTCGGTATTTTTTTTCTTTCTCCATACCTCTCTCCCGCTGCCCGTCACGGTCGCATTTCTCCCCCCAACGCTGTCCTGCTCTGTCCCTTTTCTCTCTCTCTGTCGTTTTGTCCCGCTCCCTGTGTTTGTTTTTTAATTCCTCCCTCAGGGTCCCTCAGCCCGGTGCTGTTTTTTCCCTTCTCCGCCTCTGTCTCCTGCTGCCCAGCTGAGGCTTTTCCCCCTCCGTCTCTGTCCTGCTCCCCCGTCTCTTACTTGTGCCTGTCTTTCACTTTGTCCTGCCTCCTTGTCCCCTTTTTCTCTCTCAGTATCACCTTGTCCCGCTCCCTGTCCCTGTCTTTCTCTGACAATCTGTCCCGCTCCTTGTCCTTCTCTTTCCCTTTGCTGTTATTCCCCGTCCTTGTTCTGGCCTTTCTTCCTTCTCTTTCTGTCCTGCTGCCCCAGTGCCTCTTTTTCCACCGCTGTCCTGCTCCCTGGCCCTTGTTTCCTCTCGCCGTCCCTCTGTCCTGCTTCCTGTCCCCAGTTTTTCTGTCTCTCTTTCTCGATCCTGCTGCCTGTCCGGTCGTTTCTTGCTGTACCTGCCTGTGCAGCCGGCTCTCCCTTTTTGCCTTTCTCTCCTTCTCTTCCTGCTTCCCGGCCCGTTCTTGTCTTCCTCTCTGTCTGTCCTCTATCCCCTTGCTGGTTTGTGTTGGGGTTCCAACCCTGACCACCCACCCCCTTCTTCGTCTGACCCTTTCTTTGTTTCTTAGTACGTTTCTTCCTGTTGCCTGTCCTTTTTCTCTCTCTGTCAGTGTGTCCTGCACTGCGTGGGACGGTGGTGGGAGGCTGAAAAAGGGTGGGAAGCTGGGGGGGCGGAGTGGAGGCTGGAAAGAGGTAGGAGGTTGCAGAGGGGTGGGAAGCTGAATTAAGTAGAGGCCAGCAAAAAGGGAGTTCGGAGGCTATCGAGGGGTGGGAGGCGGGGGGGGGGGGGCGAGGAGGGGGGAGTAGAGGCCAGGAAAAAAAAGGAGGCCGGAAAGGGGTGGGAGGCTGCAGAGGGGTGGGAGGCCGGGGGCGAGAGTAGAGGCCAGAAAAAAGGGGAGGCCGGGGGGTGCGAGTAGAGGCCAGAAAGGCCCGTTTTTGTGGCTTCTTCCCTGTCTTTATCTCTCTTTCCTGCCTTGTTTACTCCTCTGATTCAAGTTCTCTCTCGATCCGTGTGTTCTGCTTCCCACTCATCATATTCTCTCTTTTTCTCTGTCCTGTTCCTGAGGCTTCTTGTCTAGGAAGCCACGTCTCGTATGAGCTCTAAGACAGCCACATGCATTTTCTCTCAGGTGCAGGAGAGCCAAACGATTGGAGTTGCGGAAGAAGAAGGGAAGAGAGAAGGGGAGAGAAACATCTGAAGTGTCAAAGTCTCCCGGCAGCACCGAGAGTGAGAGCTGCGGTGAGTCGTGGGCCCTCGGGGCCCTGTCACCCCTCTTGTGCATCCTGGGCCCTCCCCGGCTCCCTCTCTTTCCCCCACTGCTACGATTATTTTTTTTTTCTGCTCTTGTGTACCTTCTTTCTCCATCTGTCTCTGACTTGTCCCCATCTTTTAGGTCCTCCCTCTTTCTGCCCTGCAGCCCGTGGCATTTTTTTCCTTCTTCCCCTCTTTCTGTTCAGCTCCCGGTTACTAGTTTTGCTTTCCTCCTACTCTGTAGCCTGTCAGTACTTTTGCTGTCTTTGGTGCTCTCTGTCTGGCTCCTCGTCCCTTGATTCGAGGCCTTCCTTCTCGGCTCCGTAGCACGTCACAGATCTACTGCTTTCTCCATGTCTATTCTATTCTATTTCCTCATCTCTCTTTGTCCAGGTCCCTGCCGCTATTCTTTTTTCCTCTGTCATGCTGCAGGGTTTTTTTTTGCATCTCCTTCCTGCTCCCCGTTCTTCATTTTCGGTCTGTGTCCTGCTCCCTCTTCTTCTTTCTGCTGCCGCTCTTGCTCTCTTGCTGCTGCTTCTTTCTCCATGTCTGTGGGACTGCCTGTCCCCGTCCTTCTCTCGCCGTCCCTTTCCCTGCTTGGTGCTTTCTCGTTCCACCGCCGCTGTCCAGCCACCTGTCACTTTTCTCCTCTCTTGTAGTGGCCTGCACCCTGCTCCTCATTTTTGGCAGCCTCTGCCGAGCAGCGCGTCTCTCCGGGAGGCGACGGACGGACTGTTCGCCGCTGGATCAACGGGCGCAGCTGCGGGAAGGAGTGCCGAGGTGTCGGAGGGGCAGAGGGAGCGTCGGGGGCCCCGAGCCCCGGAGCAGAGCGGCTCCCGGGACTGGCTGGGTGCGTGACTGAGTAAAGACCTGCGGTCCCTTTTGCCCTGGCGGCTGCGTTTGTGCTTGGTTTGCACGGGACGAGGGGCTGCGCCAGAGGCCAGGGGAGGAGGGGACGGGCTGTGGGGCTGGGGCGACGGCCCCCTGTTCCTGCCGGGGTCCAGCCGTGGGCCGGGGCCGGGGGAGCCCCAGGTGCGGGCAGCGGGGCTGATGGCGACGGCCCCTCCCTGTGCCGGTGGAGGGCCCGGTGCTGCCGTGGCGCGGGTGGCCGTGGAGGGGCCGGTGCTGCCGTGGCGCGGGTGGCCGTGGAGGGGCCGGTACGATCGCTGCTGCCACCCGGTGAGCAAAGTTCGGTACTGCGGCTCGGGCGGCGCCAATGCGCGGTGGCGCCGTGTCCAAGAGCTCGCTGCTGCCACCCGGTGAGCAAAGTTCGGTACTGCCGCTCGAGTGGCGCAGGTGCTTTGCGCGCTGGGAGGAGCCGTGCCCTGTGTGTCCGGCGCTGCAATAAGGAACGCCTGCCTGCTTGCTGAAGTGCCCAAAGGGCTTCAGAGAGTCTTTGTGTTTGCCCAATGACGGCATCGTGGGCTCCAGCCGTGGGCCGGGGCCGGAAGAGCCCCAGGTGCGGGCAGCGGGGCTGATGGCGACGGCCCCTCCCTGTGCCGGTAGAGGGCCCGGTGCTGCCGTGCCGGGCCCGATGCGAGCCGAAGGAGGAGCGGAGCCATAGCCGGGTTGCGGCTGCAGCGAGGGAGAAGGTGAGCGCGGGGTATGGGGGGGGGGGGTTGGATGGAGCGGCGGGTCCCGGGGAAAAGCCCCCGGGAGGGCGGGGTCCGTGTCGAGGGCAAGGAGCGATGGGGGTGCGGCGCCGTGTCGGAGCCGCGAGTCGGGGTCTGCTCGGAGCCGGAGCCGGCGCTGGGGGCCGCCCCCGCCCCCGCTGGCGCCGCCCCCGCCCCCGCTGGCGCCGCCCCCGCCCCCGCTGGCGCCGCCCCCGCCCCCGCTGGCGCCGCCCCCGCCCCCGCTGGCGCCGCCCCCGCCCCCGCTGGCGCCGCCCCCGCCCCCGCTGGCGCCGCCCCCGCCCCCGCTGGCGCCGCCCTTGCCCCCGCTGGCGCCGCCCCCGCCCCCGCTGGCGCCGCCCCCGCCCCCGCTGGCGCCGCCCCCGCCCCCGCTGGCGCCGCCCCCGCCCCCGCTGGCGCCGCCCCCGCCCCCGCTGGCGCCGCCCCCGCCCCCGCTGGCGCCGCCCCCGCCCCCGCTGGCGCCGCCCCCGCCCCCGCTGGCGCCGCCCCCGCCCCCGCTGGCGCCGCCCCCGCCCCCGCTGGCGCCGCCCCCGCCCCCGCTGGCGCCGCCCCCGCCCCCGCTGGCGCCGCCCCCGCCCCCGCTGGCGCCGCCCCCGCCCCCGCTGGCGCCGCCCCCGCCCCCGCTGGCGCCGCCCCCGCTGGCGCCGCCCCCGCTGGCGCCGCCCCCTCCCCCGCTGGCGCCGCCCCCGGCCCCGCTGGCGCCGCCCCCGGCCCCGCTGGCGCCGCCCCCTGGCCGCAACGCGGTACTGCAGCCCGGCGTTCGGCTCAGAGTGTGGCCCCTCCGGCGCGCCGTCGGCTCGTGGCGCATGCGCGGTGCGGCGGAGCAGCATGGCGGCGGGCTGGTGTTCGGTGCCGGGGCGGCGGGGGAGCAGAGAGGCCAGCGGTGAGGCGCGGGCTCCCCTCCAGCGGGTGTGGGGGTGCGTGGTGGCTGCTCGAGGGTGGTGGGACGGGAAGCTTGGAGCCGGCCGCTGCGGCAGGCTGCAGGAGGCGAGCCGGGTGCGGGCAGCCCCGGGGCCAGAGGCGGGAGGTGACGGAAGGGAATGGGAGAAGGAGGCGGGCACCCCCCCCCCCCCCAAGTCGGCAGTGCTCCCCCGGCCCCGCTCGCCCCGCGCAGCCGCCCCCAGCTGCAGCACGTCCCCTGAAGCCTGTGTCCCGGAGCGCCCGGCCTCCCCCAAGGCCCGTGGTGCGGGCTGCCTCGGCCTCCCTGAACGCGGTCGCCGCTGCTTGTTTATGTGTGGCAGGGGCTGCGCTGAGGACGCGTTTGTCCGTTCGTGCCCTGGGGATGCCGTTGGCTGCGCCCGCTCCGGGCTTGTGTGGGCTGCGTGTGCCGGGCCCCGCTGTGCTGGCGGCGTGGGGGCGAAAAGGGAGAGGCGGAGCGCTGAGTGGCTGCGGACAGGAGGTGGCGCGGCTGAAGCTGGAGAGTCCCGAGAAGGCTGAAGAAGAAGAAGAAATGGAAGGCCACCTGGCTGGCAGCTGCCTGGCGCTGCGGGTGAGGAAGGCTCCTTCTTGGTAGCCCGCAGCAGGCCAGGCCGCCAGCGTGCCCCGCAGGGTCTGTATGTGTCACCAGCAGCAGCATGGTCCGGTTGTGGAGCGCGCGAGCGCGGCTGCGTGCGTAGGGAGCCTTGTCTCGTAAGAGCTGCGAGACATGGACGTTTTGTCTTAGGTGGGGGACAGCCAAGCGACCGGAGTTACGGAAGAGGAATGGAGGAGAGCAGGACAGAGAAGCGTCTGAAGCGGCAGAGTCTCCCGGGAGCGCGGAGAGCGAGAGCTGCGGTGAGTGGCGGGCCCTCGGGGCCCTGTCGCCCCTCTTCTGCGTCCCGAGCTGTGCCCTGGATCCTTCTCTCTCCCACGCTGCTGTGATTTTTTTTTTTTTTTCTTTTTCCTTTTGTTTTCCTTTCCCTGTACCTCCCGTCTTCTGTCTGTGTGTGTGTTCTGCTCCCTCTCCCTCTTTTTCTCCCTTCAGAATTTCTCTAGCCGGCTCCCTGTCTCTATTTGTCTGTCCTGCTGGCTGTCCGGTCGTTTCTTGCTGTACCTCCCTGTCCAGCCGGCTCTCTTTTTGCTCTCCCTTTTTGCCTTTCTCTCCTTCTCTGTCCTGCTTTGTGGCCCTTTCTTCTCTTTCTCTCCCTCTCTGTTCTCTAGCCCCTTGCTGGTTTGTTTTGGGGTTTCCCTGCACACACGCCCCCCACCCCTTTCTTGGTCTCTTTGTCTAGATCTGACCCTTTCTTTGTTTCTCGGTCCCTTTTTTCCTGTTCACTGTCCTTTTTCTCTCTCTGTCTGTGTCCCCTGCTCTCCGTTGCTATCTTTATCTCTCCTTTCTTCTTCATCTCCTCCCCCTGCCCCCGTCTCTCTCTCCCTCTTTCGCGCTCACCGGCCCTACATTTTCGTGCTCCGTCTCTGCAAGGCTCCTCGTCCCTGTATTTCTTGATTTCTCTACCTCTCTGGCGTTTCCTTTCGACCCTTCTTTCTCTCTGAGCTTCTCGGTCTTCTCCCTTGTCTTATTTTCCTCTTCCTAGTGCTCTGCCCTGCTCCCCATCGCTTATTTTCTCTCTCCGTTTCTCTGCCCTGCTCCCCGTCCCTCTCTCTCTTTCTCCGTCCCCCTCTGCTGCTCCACAGCAGTGTTTTTCCTTTCTCCGGCTCTCTGACCTGCTCCCCACCCCCCTCCCCCCTTTTTCTCTCTGTCATTCTTCCTGCTTCCCTGGACCTCTCTCTCTGCAATCTCGAGTCCTACTCCCTGTTTGTATCCCACTGTCCTGGTCCCCATCCCTCTCTTTGCCTCTCTATCCCTTTGTCCCTGTTTTTTCTTTCTCCGTCTCTCTGCCCTGCTGCCTAGTTCTGTCCGGTTCCCTTTCTGTTTGCTGGGTTGTTTTTTTTTTTCTCTCTTCATTCTTCTGCTTTGCTCTGTGTTCCCTCCCTCTCACTCCTGCAGCGTCCTGCTGTGTGTTACCTGTCCTTCTCCCTCTTGATATTTTTGCTCTTGCTCTGTCCCTCTGTCCTGCTGCCTGGAAGTAATTTTTTCTTCTCTGCATTTCTGTTCTTCTGACCATGGCTGTTTTTTCATTCTCCACCTCTCTCTCTCCTGCTCGCCAGCCTCGCCTTTCTCTCCCTGACGTTCTTTCCTCTTCCCAGTCCCTCTGCTTTTGTGTATCCTTGCACTCCACTCCCTCTGTCACGCTGTCTTGCTCCCCATCCCTCCCTTTCCTTTCTACCCTTCCGATGTCTGTGTCCCCCAAGCCCGCTTTGTACGTGTCCCTGTCAACACCCTTCTGTCACTCTTCTTCCCTTGCTGCTCTTGCTCTTTTTCTCTCTCTTCCTCTGTGCTGCGGCCCATCGCTGTTTTTAACTCCTCCATCCCTTTGTCCCGCTCCCTGTCCTTGTCAGTTTTGCCCTGTGCTCCAGGCTTTCCTTGTTTTCTGCATCTCTGTCCTTTTCCCTGTACCCTTTTTCTCTCTGCTCCTCAGTCCTTCTGCCTCGTCTTGTTTTTCTCTTTCTGCCGTCCCTCTCTTTTTGTCTGTGACCCTCTGTGCTCTTCTCCTTCTCCCTCTCAGTTTGCGGTTGTCCTATGTGTCCCCCTCTCTGTCTCTCTCTTCTGCTGTCCTGCTCCCCAGCCCCGTTATTTATTGCTTCACCCCTCGGTCTTGCTCTCAGTCCCTGTTTTCTCTCGTGCTCCGCCTCGCTGCCGTTCTCTCTGTTGCTCTCGTTTGCTGTCTGTCCCAGCGTCCTGCTCCCTGTCGCGCTCTCTGTTTCACAGTCTGGCGTCGTGTCCCTCACCTGTTTTCTCTCTCACTCTGTCCTTCCTCCTGGCTTTTCCTTGTCCCTCTGGCCTCTTACTCGTCGCTACTTTTTTCTTCCTTTCTCTACCTCTCTGCCTCTGCCCTGTCGCTTTCTTCCTCTCTCTCTCTGCAATGTTTCTTTCTCCATCTGTGCCCCCCTCCCTGTCCCTTTTCTCTTGTTCTCTCTGTCCTCCATCCTCCCCGTAACTCTTTGTCTGTGTATCTCCATACTGCTGCCTGTCCCTTTGTTTCTCGCTATATGCCCCTGTCCAGCTTGCTGTCCCGTTGTTCTCCTCTGTGCTGAACCGTGGCCTTTTCTATCATCCTGCAGCCCATCACCGATTTTACTTTCTCCACCTCTTTGGCCTGATCTGTGTGTCTCCTGCCCCCGTCCATCTGGCTTGTTCGCTCTACTTGTGTCTCCCTCCAGTGTTCTTTATTCCTCCGATTCAGTTTCTCTCTTGATCCATCAGTTCTGCTGCCCGCTCGTCGTTCTCTGTCTCTCTCTCTTTCCCTCTGTGCTGTTCCTGCGCGTAGCGCGCGAGCAAGCGAGGCTACGTGCCTGGGGATCCTTGTCTCGTAAGAGCTGCGAGACATGGACGTTTTGTCTTAGGTGGGGGACAGCCAAGCGACCGGAGTTACGGAAGAGGAATGGAGGAGAGCAGGAGAGAGAAGCGTCTGAAGCGGCAGAGTCTCCCGGGAGCGCGGAGAGCGAGAGCTGCGGTGAGTGGCGGGCCCTCGGGGCCCTGTCGCCCCTCTTCTGCGTCCCGGGCCCTCCCCTGGATCCTTCTCTCTCCCACGCTGCTGTGATTTTTTTTTTTTTTTTCTTTTTCCTTTTGTTTTCCTTTCCCTGTACCTCCCGTCTTCTGTCTGTGTTTGTGTTCTGCTCCCTCTCCCTCTTTTTCTCCCTTCAGAATTTCTCTAGCCGGCTCCCTGTCTCTCTTTCTCTGTCCTGCTGGCTGTCCGGTCGTTTCTTGCTGTACCTCCCTGTCCAGCCGGCTCTCTTTTTGCTCTCCCTTTTTGCCTTTCTCTCCTTCTCTGTCCTGCTTCATGGCCCTTTCTTCTCTTTCTCTCCCTCTCTGTTCTCTAGCCCCTTGCTGGTTTGTTTTGGGGTTTCCCTGCACACACGCCCCCCGCCCCTTTCTTGGTCTCTTTGTCTAGATCTGACCCTTTCTTTGTTTCTCGGTCCCTTTTTTCCTGTTCACTGTCCTTTTTCTCTCTCTGTCTGTGTCCCCTGCGCTCCGTTGCCATCTTTATCTCTCCTTTCTTCTTCATCTCCTCCCCCTGCCCCCGTCTCTCTCTCCCTCTTTCGCACTCACCGGCCCTACATTTTCGTGCTCCGTCTCTGCAAGGCTCCTCGTCCCTGTATTTCTTGATTTCTCTACCTCTCTGGCGTTTCCTTTCGACCCTTCTTTCTCTCTGAGCTCCTCGGTCTTCTCCCTTGTCTTATTTTCCTCTTCCTAGTGCTCTGCCCTGCTCCCCATCGCTTATTTTCTCTCTCCGTTTCTCTGCCCTGCTCCCCGTCCCTGTCTTTCTTTCTCCGTCCCCCTCTGCTGCTCCACAGCAGAGTTTTTCCTTTCTCCGGCTCTCTGACCCGCTCCCCGCCCACCCAGGTTGACCGTCCCAGGTTTTGTTCTGCGTCTCCATCCTGCCGCTGTCCTCATCTATCCTTTTGTGCCCTTCTCTTTCTGTCTCTTTTCGTGTGTCCCCGCTGCTTTTTTTCCCATCTCTGTCCAGCTCCCTGTCCCTTTCCTTTTTCCTCTTGCTGTCCTTTTGCCCTGCTTCCTCTTGCTGTTTTTTCTGCCTTTCTCTCTCTGCGCCATTCCCTCTCCCATCCTTTCTTTCTCGATCCCCCTGTGCAGCTCGCTGTCCCTTGTTTCCTTTCTCTCTTCCTCGGTATTTTTTTTCTTTCTCCATACCTCTCTCCCGCTGCCCGTCACGGTCGCATTTCTCCCCCCAACGCTGTCCTGCTCTGTCCCTTTTCTCTCTCTCTGTCGTTTTGTCCCGCTCCCTGTGTTTGTTTTTTAATTCCTCCCTCAGGGTCCCTCAGCCCGGTGCTGTTTTTTCCCTTCTCCGCCTCTGTCTCCTGCTGCCCAGCTGAGGCTTTTCCCCCTCCGTCTCTGTCCTGCTCCCCCGTCTCTTACTTGTGCCTGTCTTTCACTTTGTCCTGCCTCCTTGTCCCCTTTTTCTCTCTCAGTATCACCTTGTCCCGCTCCCTGTCCCTGTCTTTCTCTGACAATCTGTCCCGCTCCTTGTCCTTCTCTTTCCCTTTGCTGTTATTCCCCGTCCTTGTTCTGGCCTTTCTTCCTTCTCTTTCTGTCCTGCTGCCCCAGTGCCTCTTTTTCCACCGCTGTCCTGCTCCCTGGCCCTTGTTTCCTCTCGCCGTCCCTCTGTCCTGCTTCCTGTCCCCAGTTTTTCTGTCTCTCTTTCTCGATCCTGCTGCCTGTCCGGTCGTTTCTTGCTGTACCTGCCTGTGCAGCCGGCTCTCCCTTTTTGCCTTTCTCTCCTTCTCTTCCTGCTTCCCGGCCCGTTCTTGTCTTCCTCTCTGTCTGTCCTCTATCCCCTTGCTGGTTTGTGTTGGGGTTCCAACCCTGACCACCCACCCCCTTCTTCGTCTGACCCTTTCTTTGTTTCTTAGTACGTTTCTTCCTGTTGCCTGTCCTTTTTCTCTCTCTGTCAGTGTGTCCTGCACTGCGTGGGACGGTGGTGGGAGGCTGAAAAAGGGTGGGAAGCTGGGGGGGCGGAGTGGAGGCTGGAAAGAGGTAGGAGGTTGCAGAGGGGTGGGAAGCTGAATTAAGTAGAGGCCAGCAAAAAGGGAGTTCGGAGGCTATCGAGGGGTGGGAGGCGGGGGGGGGGGGGGGGCGAGGAGGGGGGAGTAGAGGCCAGGAAAAAAAAGGAGGCCGGAAAGGGGTGGGAGGCTGCAGAGGGGTGGGAGGCCGGGGGCGAGAGTAGAGGCCAGAAAAAAAGGGAGGCCGGAAAGGGGTGGGAGGCTGCAGAGGGGTGGGAGGCTGGGGGCGAGAGTAGAGGCCAGAAAAAAAAGGAGGCCGGGGGGTGCGAGTAGAGGCCAGAAAGGCCCGTTTTTGTGGCTTCTTCCCTGTCTTTATCTCTCTTTCCTGCCTTGTTTACTCCTCTGATTCAAGTTCTCTCTCGATCCGTGTGTTCTGCTTCCCACTCATCATATTCTCTCTTTTTCTCTGTCCTGTTCCTGAGGCTTGTTGTCTAGGAAGCCACGTCTCGTATGAGCTCTAAGACAGCCACATGCATTTTCTCTCAGGTGGAGGAGAGCCAAACGATTGGAGTTGCGGAAGAAGAGGGGAAGAGAGAAGGGGAGAGAAACATCTGAAGTGTCAAAGTCTCCCGGCAGCACCGAGAGTGAGAGCTGCGGTGAGTCGTGGGCCCTCGGGGCCCTGTCACCCCTCTTGTGCATCCTGGGCCCTCCCCGGCTCCCTCTCTTTCCCCCACTGCTACGATTATTTTTTTTTTCTGCTCTTGTGTACCTTCTTTCTCCATCTGTCTCTGACTTGTCCCCATCTTTTAGGTCCTCCCTCTTTCTGCCCTGCAGCCCGTGGCATTTTTTTCCTTCTTCCCCTCTTTCTGTTCAGCTCCCGGTTACTAGTTTTGCTTTCCTCCTACTCTGTAGCCTGTCAGTACTTTTGCTGTCTTTGGTGCTCTCTGTCTGGCTCCTCGTCCCTTGATTCGAGGCCTTCCTTCTCGGCTCCGTAGCACGTCACAGATCTGCTGCTTTCTCCATGTCTATTCTATTCTATTTCCTCATCTCTCTTTGTCCAGGTCCCTGCCGCTATTCTTTTTTCCTCTGTCATGCTGCAGGGTTTTTTTTTGCATCTCCTTCCTGCTCCCCGTTCTTCATTTTCGGTCTGTGTCCTGCTCCCTCTTCTTCTTTCTGCTGCCGCTCTTGCTCTCTTGCTGCTGCTTCTTTCTCCGTCTCTGTGGGACTGCCTGTCCCCGTCCTTCTCTCGCCGTCCCTTTCCCTGCTTGGTGCTTTCTCGTTCCACCGCCGCTGTCCAGCCACCTGTCACTTTTCTCCTCTCTTGTAGTGGCCTGCACCCTGCTCCTCATTTTTGGCAGCCTCTGCCGAGCAGCGCGTCTCTCCGGGAGGCGACGGACGGACTGTTCGCCGCTGGATCAACGGGCGCAGCTGCGGGAAGGAGTGCCGAGGTGTCGGAGGGGCAGAGGGAGCGTCGGGGGCCCCAAGCCCCGGAGCAGAGCGGCTCCCGGGACTGGCTGGGTGCGTGACTGAGTAAAGACCTGCGGTCCCTTTTGCCCTGGCGGCTGCGTTTGTGCTTGGTTTGCACGGGACGAGGGGCTGCGCCAGAGGCCAGGGGAGGAGGGGACGGGCTGTGGGGCTGGGGCGACGGCCCCCTGTTCCTGCCGGGGTCCAGCCGTGGGCCGGGGCCGGGGGAGCCCCAGGTGCGGGCAGCGGGGCTGATGGCGACGGCCCCTCCCTGTGCCGGTGGAGGGCCCGGTGCTGCCGTGGCGCGGGTGGCCGTGGAGGGGCCGGTGCTGCCGTGGCGCGGGTGGCCGTGGAGGGGCCGGTACGATCGCTGCTGCCACCCGGTGAGCAAAGTTCGGTACTGCGGCTCGGGCGGCGCCAATGCGCGGTGGCGCCGTGTCCAAGAGCTCGCTGCTGCCACCCGGTGAGCAAAGTTCGGTACTGCCGCTCGAGTGGCGCAGGTGCTTTGCGCGCTGGGAGGAGCCGTGCCCTGTGTGTCCGGCGCTGCAATAAGGAACGCCTGCCTGCTTGCTGAAGTGCCCAAAGGGCTTCAGAGAGTCTTTGTGTTTGCCCAATGACGGCATGGTGGGCTCCAGCCGTGGGCCGGGGCCGGAAGAGCCCCAGGTGCGGGCAGCGGGGCTGATGGCGACGGCCCCTCCCTCTGCCGGTAGAGGGCCCGGTGCTGCCGTGCCGGGCCCGATGCGAGCCGAAGGAGGAGCGGAGCCATAGCCGGGTTGCGGCTGCAGCGAGGGAGAAGGTGAGCGCGGGGTATGGGGGGGGGGGTTGGATGGAGCGGCGGGTCCCGGGGAAAAGCCCCCGGGAGGGCGGGGTCCGTGTCGGGGGCAAGGAGCGATAGGGGTGCGGCGCCGTGTCGGAGCCGCGAGTCGGGGTCTGCTCGGAGCCGGAGCCGGCGCTGGGAGCCGCCCCCGCCCCCGCAGGCGCCGTCCCCGCCCCCGCAGGCGCCGTCCCCGCCCCCGCAGGCGCCGTCCCCGCCCCCGCAGGCGCCGCCCTTGCCCCCGCTGGCGCCGCCCTTGCCCCCGCTGGCGCCGCCCTTGCCCCCGCTGGCGCCGCCCTTGCCCCCGCTGGCGCCGCCCTTGCCCCCGCTGGCGCCGCCCTTGCCCCCGCTGGCGCCGCCCTTGCCCCCGCTGGCGCCGCCCCCGCCCCCGCTGGCGCCGCCCCCGCCCCCGCTGGCGCCGCCCCCGCCCCCGCTGGCGCCGCCCCCGCCCCCGCTGGCGCCGCCCCCGCCCCCGCTGGCGCCGCCCCCGCCCCCGCTGGCGCCGCCCCCGCCCCCGCTGGCGCCGCCCCCGCCCCCGCTGGCGCCGCCCCCGCCCCCGCTGGCGCCGCCCCCGCCCCCGCTGGCGCCGCCCCCGCTGGCGCCGCCCCCGCCCCCGCTGGCGCCGCCCCCGCCCCCGCTGGCGCCGCCCCCGCCCCCGCTGGCGCCGCCCCCGCCCCCGCTGGCGCCGCCCCCGCCCCCGCTGGCGCCGCCCCCGCCCCCGCTGGCGCCGCCCCCGCCCCCGCTGGCGCCGCCCCCGCCCCCGCTGGCGCCGCCGGCACCGCCCCCGCCCCCGCTGGCGCCGCCCCCGCTGGCGCCGCCCCCGCTGGCTCCGCCCCCGCCCACGCTGGCTCCGCCCCCGGCCCCGCTGGCGCCGCCCCCGGCCCCGCTGGCGCCGCCCCCGGCCCCGCTGGCGCCGCCCCCTGGCCGCAACGCGGTACTGCAGCCCGGCGTTCGGCTCAGAGTGTGGCCCCTCCGGCGCGCCGTCGGCTCGTGGCGCATGCGCGGTGCGGCGGAGCAGCATGGCGGCGGGCTGGTGTTCGGTGCCGGGGCGGCGGGGGAGCAGAGAGGCCAGCGGTGAGGCGCGGGCTCCCCTCCAGCGGGTGTGGGGGTGCGTGGTGGCTGCTCGAGGGTGGTGGGACGGGAAGCTTGGAGCCGGCCGCTGCGGCAGGCTGCAGGAGGCGAGCCGGGTGCGGGCAGCCCCGGGGCCAGAGGCGGGAGGTGACGGAAGGGAATGGGAGAAGGAGGCGGGCACCCCCCCCCCCCCCCAAGTCGGCAGTGCTCCCCCGGCCCCGCTCGCCCCGCGCAGCCGCCCCCAGCTGCAGCACGTCCCCTGAAGCCTGTGTCCCGGAGCGCCCGGCCTCCCCCAAGGCCCGTGGTGCGGGCTGCCTCGGCCTCCCTGAACGCGGTCGCCGCTGCTTGTTTATGTGTGGCAGGGGCTGCGCTGAGGACGCGTTTGTCCGTTCGTGCCCTGGGGATGCCGTTGGCTGCGCCCGCTCCGGGCTTGTGTGGGCTGCGTGTGCCGGGCCCCGCTGTGCTGGCGGCGTGGGGGCGAAAAGGGAGAGGCGGAGCGCTGAGTGGCTGCGGACAGGAGGTGGCGCGGCTGAAGCTGGAGAGTCCCGAGAAGGCTGAAGAAGAAGAAGAAATGGAAGGCCACCTGGCTGGCAGCTGCCTGGCGCTGCGGGTGAGGAAGGCTCCTTCTTGGTAGCCCGCAGCAGGCCAGGCCGCCAGCGTGCCCCGCAGGGTCTGTATGTGTCACCAGCAGCAGCATGGTCCGGTTGTGGAGCACGCGAGCGCGGCTGCGTGCGTAGGGAGCCTTGTCTCGTAAGAGCTGCGAGACATGGACGTTTTGTCTTAGGTGGGGGACAGCCAAGCGACCGGAGTTACAGAAGAGGAATGGAGGAGAGCAGGACGGAGAAGCGTCTGAAGCGGCAGAGTCTCCCGGGAGCGCGGAGAGCGAGAGCTGCGGTGAGTGGCGGGCCCTCGGGGCCCTGTCGCCCCTCTTCTGCGTCCCGGGCCCTCCCCTGGATCCTTCTCTCTCCCACGCTGCTGTGATTTTTTTTTTTTTTTCTTTTTCCTTTTGTTTTCCTTTCCCTGTACCTCCCGTCTTCTGTCTGTGTGTGTGTTCTGCTCCCTCTCCCTCTTTTTCTCCCTTCAGAATTTCTCTAGCCGGCTCCCTGTCTCTATTTGTCTGTCCTGCTGGCTGTCCGGTCGTTTCTTGCTGTACCTCCCTGTCCAGCCGGCTCTCTTTTTGCTCTCCCTTTTTGCCTTTCTCTCCTTCTCTGTCCTGCTTTGTGGCCCTTTCTTCTCTTTCTCTCCCTCTCTGTTCTCTAGCCCCTTGCTGGTTTGTTTTGGGGTTTCCCTGCACACACGCCCCCCACCCCTTTCTTGGTCTCTTTGTCTAGATCTGACCCTTTCTTTGTTTCTCGGTCCCTTTTTTCCTGTTCACTGTCCTTTTTCTCTCTCTGTCTGTGTCCCCTGCTCTCCGTTGCTATCTTTATCTCTCCTTTCTTCTTCATCTCCTCCCCCTGCCCCCGTCTCTCTCTCCCTCTTTCGCGCTCACCGGCCCTACATTTTCGTGCTCCGTCTCTGCAAGGCTCCTCGTCCCTGTATTTCTTGATTTCTCTACCTCTCTGGCGTTTCCTTTCGACCCTTCTTTCTCTCTGAGCTTCTCGGTCTTCTCCCTTGTCTTATTTTCCTCTTCCTAGTGCTCTGCCCTGCTCCCCATCGCTTATTTTCTCTCTCCGTTTCTCTGCCCTGCTCCCCGTCCCTGTCTGTCTTTCTCCGTCCCCCTCTGCTGCTCCACAGCAGTGTTTTTCCTTTCTCCGGCTCTCTGACCTGCTCCCCACCCCCCTCCCCCCTTTTTCTCTCTGTCATTCTTCCTGCTTCCCTGGACCTCTCTCTCTGCAATCTCGAGTCCTACTCCCTGTTTGTATCCCACTGTCCTGGTCCCCATCCCTCTCTTTGCCTCTCTATCCCTTTGTCCCTGTTTTTTCTTTCTCCGTCTCTCTGCCCTGCTGCCTAGTTCTGTCCGGTTCCCTTTCTGTTTGCTGGGTTGTTTTTTTTTTTCTCTCTTCATTCTTCTGCTTTGCTCTGTGTTCCCTCCCTCTCACTCCTGCAGCGTCCTGCTGTGTGTTACCTGTCCTTCTCCCTCTTGATATTTTTGCTCTTGCTCTGTCCCTCTGTCCTGCTGCCTGGAAGTAATTTTTTCTTCTCTGCATTTCTGTTCTTCTGACCATGGCTGTTTTTTCATTCTCCACCTCTCTCTCTCCTGCTCGCCAGCCTCGCCTTTCTCTCCCTGACGTTCTTTCCTCTTCCCAGTCCCTCTGCTTTTGTGTATCCTTGCACTCCACTCCCTCTGTCACGCTGTCTTGCTCCCCATCCCTCCCTTTCCTTTCTACCCTTCCGATGTCTGTGTCCCCCAAGCCCGCTTTGTACGTGTCCCTGTCAACACCCTTCTGTCACTCTTCTTCCCTTGCTGCTCTTGCTCTTTTTCTCTCTCTTCCTCTGTGCTGCGGCCCATCGCTGTTTTTAACTCCTCCATCCCTTTGTCCCGCTCCCTGTCCTTGTCAGTTTTGCCCTGTGCTCCAGGCTTTCCTTGTTTTCTGCATCTCTGTCCTTTTCCCTGGACCCTTTTTCTCTCTGCTCCTCAGTCCTTCTGCCTCGTCTTGTTTTTCTCTTTCTGCCGTCCCTCTCTTTTTGTCTGTGACCCTCTGTGCTCTTCTCCTTCTCCCTCTCAGTTTGCGGTTGTCCTATGTGTCCCCCTCTCTGTCTCTCTCTTCTGCTGTCCTGCTCCCCAGCCCCGTTATTTATTGCTTCACCCCTCGGTCTTGCTCTCAGTCCCTGTTTTCTCTCGTGCTCCGCCTCGCTGCCGTTCTCTCTGTTGCTCTCGTTTGCTGTCTGTCCCAGCGTCCTGCTCCCTGTCGCGCTCTCTGTTTCACAGTCTGGCGTCGTGTCCCTCACCTGTTTTCTCTCTCACTCTGTCCTTCCTCCTGGCTTTTCCTTGTCCCTCT